>NC_056728.1:1739297319-1739377319 GCF_019279795.1 Protopterus annectens
CAGTACATGTCTCAAGGTCCACTGTATGAGGACCGCTGTTACCATCAACCATAGAGGTAAGTGATTACACTATCCAGCCCAATGATACATGTGCTGTGTGCATATTCTCTGTAACAGAATGGACTCACTGACAAGGTAGTTAGCACTGCTAAACCCAGGTCTGTCAGATGTGTCTATAAGTGTTATGTGTTTGTCAATGTGTATATGACAGTATGGCATACTATGTATTGTTCATTAACACCCAGTACATTCCCCATTACCATATTGTACAGGGCCTGATGATGTTCTTCACTTAACAAGAAACTTGGGAAACACCTCATCCTAAAAGCTCTGTGGTGTATGCAATTAAGGCCGAACACAGTACTAGCACTAAGTACCAAGGTAGGGGTTCTACTCTCAGTGTTGCCAAGTAAGTGTGTGTGTATGTGAAGGGATCTACTTCAGTTCCCAGAAAATACATGTCCCAGGAGATCATTTTTCTGAGAACTAACTGGCAAAAGCTAACATTTCCAAGGAATCATCTTTTGGAATTGCATTCCATCAAAACTAGTAGTAGATGTGTAAATGCCCTCTTCCCCACTGTACAGCTGTACAGCGATACTGGAGTTGGTATATGCAGTTGGGTGTGGTTGTTGTGGGCACAGCCACTCTCATTGGGGTTATTGTTGAGCCTATCCCCCCACTTTGTCTGCTGTTATGCTGTAGAGTTTATGTTAACAGGTTAAGTAGCTGTTAATCACACTATATAGGTTCATAGGTTCATAGGTTGGTACTAGGCTATCAGCCCTAGGGCCTATACAAGCCTAGCCATAACAATTCCCTGGCTATTTATTCCCACATTATTTACTTTCCTGGACCCCTGTCTAGCAGGGCGACTGACGTGATCCCTGGGGTGAATTTCCTTTCTCCCATCCAAACGTCAAGGTTCCTCTTGAAGAGGTCCAAAGAGGCACTCTGCTTGACATGTATGGGTAATCTATTCCAGAGTCTGGGGAGTCTCTGGGTCAGGAACCTATCCCTCCAGCATGTTTTGTTTATTGTGATGACAAGGTTTAGATCCCTGGAGCGTGTAGCTCTGAGGGATTGGGATTTCTTTAAGTGTAGCATGTCCAACAGCTCTGGGTTTGACATGGCCTTGAATGTTAAGCAGAGATCGCCTCTGAGTAGACGATATGCGACAGAGTATAGCTGGAGTTGTTAAGGCGGTCAGTGTAGGGCATCTGCTTTAGGCCTGTGATTCTTTTAGTGAGGTATTTCTGAGGCCTTTCCAGTTGTTGCAGATGTCTTGAGAGGTACATACCAAATGGGGCGTTGTATTCTATAATGGGTCTAATGAGGATGAGTACAGTGGGACAATGACCGCCTTGTTTCAGGATGAAAAGCCCTTTGTCATGAGGTGTGCCACATAGAAGGATTTCCTGACTGTTGTGGCGATGTGGTTATCGAAGGTGAGACCACTGTCCACCTGTGTCCCTAAGTCTCTTATCACACTTTCTGTGTTTAGTGTACTGCCACCTATATGGTAATTCATGGATACATGTTTTTCCCAAAGGGGATAACAATACATTTCTTGGCATTGAGCTTGAGCCCATGGCTCTGGCACCAAGCATCTGTTTCTGTAAGGCCCTTTTGTAGAGTATCCACAGCATTTGGGGATTCAATAATGGCTCCCAGTTTGCAGTCATCTGCAAACTTTGTTAGCCAGAGTCCCTTAGTGTTGACCTGTACTTCAGAGAAGTAGATGCCAAACAAGAGTGGCCCCAGGACTGAACCCTGAGGTACTCCACTTGTCACTTGTCTGGAGCTGGATTTGGAGTCGGCTACTTTTACAGTGTGGGTTCTATCAGTAAGCCATTTAGCAACCCATTGGGTGACATAGGGATTAATACCCAACTTAGTAAGTTTATCTATGATTCCAGAGTGCGGGATGGTGTCAAAGGCCTTGGCAAGGTCTAGATAGGCTGTGTGGACCACCTTACCCTTGTCCATGGCTCTGGAGACTGATTCAAAGAAGTCAATCAGGTTCAGGAGACAAGATCGGCCCTTCACAAACCCAAACTGGGTGGGGTCCAGTGTTTGAAGGTTGCCAATGTCTTTGTTTATAAGTTCCATGATAATATGCTCCATGGCCTTGCAGATAAGGCTTGTCAGACTGATGGGACGGTAGTTTCCGGGATCCAAGGTGGATCCCCCTTGTGGATTGGGATAACTGTAGCTCTGCGCCACTCAGTGGGCACAAAACCTGAGGTGAGGCTATGATTAAACATGACACTTAGGTGAGGTGCCAGTTCATATTGTAGTTCATGTAGTACACAGCCAGGGATGTCATCTGGTCCCATGGATGCTGTATTCTTGGCTTTAGCGAGTGCGTTTTGTACCTGTGTGGCCGTTATTACTGGAATTTGGCAATCTTCTGGTATTGAGATGGGCCATTTAGGGGGTGAGAGGGGTGAAGTTGGCACTGAATCGATCGGCCAAGATATTGGCAATATCCTTTGGATCAGTATATTTATTGCCATTCTGTTTTAGCTCAGAGCAGATCTGAGCATTACCATTTAGATTCTTGACATAGTTATAGAATGCTTTGTGGTTGTCTTTGGAATCTTTGGCAATTTTATTTTCATAACTAGCTTTGGAGGATTTTATGAGGCATCTCAGTTTCTTACTGAGGCTAGTAAGTTTTTTGCATCCTGGGATTTTCCTCTTTTCTGCAAAAGTTTCTTCCTTTTGTTGTAAAGTTTGTTTATGGCAGGGGACCACCAGATTGGCTTCCTTTTTGAATGAGAGCATTTTGGTTCTATTTGGGATGGCACGATTCATGCATGAGTGGATGTGCTCGTACAGTGCCTTAGTGTAGGATTCAGCAGTTGAACTTTCAGTTCCCGTCTGCATGGGTGTCATGAAGTTTGTCACTTCTGACTTGAGTAGCATGAAGTTGGCTTTGGAGAAGTTTTTTATGGTGGTTTCTTTACTGGGGGTGGGGTGGGATGTGGATGTTAAGGGTGATTAGCTTATGGTCAGACCTGACTAACGAGGGGTGACCATAGGTATGGAGCATTGATTTGCCATGTTGGTAATGACCAGGTCTAGGATATTGGAGCCCTGGTGGGACTATGGATTAGTTGATCCAGGGCATTGGAATTTATGAATTCCAAGAACCGCTATGCAAAGGTGTTGGGACATGAGTAGTTTTCCCAGTTAATGGCAGGGTAGTTAAAATCACCCAGTATTAGGGTGTTTGGTTCTATCTTAATATTTTCCAGTATGTTTAAAAAGGTGTAGTGAGAATCTTGGGGTATGGTGGGGATCTGTAGCAAGCTACAATTTGGATTGCAGTCTTACCTAGTGTTAGTTGCACTTGGAGAATTTCAGACACATTGTGTTGGCCAACTATCCTGGTGGTGTGAATATCCTTGGTGAATATTGACACTCCTCCACCTTTAGTGTTTCGGTCCTGGTTTGGTGGCGAAAAGTGTGGTAAGAGTTGTAGCCTGGTATTGCAGGGGTGCTCTCTGGAGCCTTGAACCAGGTCTCAGTTACTGCACAGATATCGATGTTCTCCATTTTTAGGAGTGCCTCGAGAGTGCATTTTGAGGTTTAGACTTCTAGCATTGAGTAGCATTACCTTCAGATTTTGCATGCTTGTACCTGTTACAGTGGTGGTTTTGTCCTTTGAAGTTTGCCTAAAAGGCACTATAGGGGTGGCAAGAGCCTTAGCCAGTAACCTGAATCCCAGGGGCGACAGGTGCAGACCATCTCTGGCAAAGCATCGTGGTCTGTCAATCATGTCATCCCAGGCAGACAGATACTGGATCACCTTTGAATGACACCATAAGCTTAGCCAATTGTTGAAGTCAATCATTTTATCCTTATATTGTGGTATAATTCTGGGCGAAGGCAGGATGCTACTCACGGCTAGGGTCATACCTGCCTGGGCCACATGATCTGAGAGCTCTTCCATGTCTCTTTTCATGTAGTCCAGGGAGGTACGTCTCAAGTCATTCACTCCAACATGGACAATGACAGAGTCATATTTGTACTTGTTGTGGAGTGACTTGAGTGCATGCGTTATGTGGCGGATCCTGGCACCCGACAGGCAGCTGACTGTAATTTTCTCCTTATTCAACCTGGTGAGAGGGACATCAGTGTGCCGGACTATAGAGTCACCTATGACTAAAGTGTTAGGTACATTGTCTTGCCTTAGGGGCTGTTGCTGGGTGGCACACTGATGTTGTGAACTATGTGACACATTGGTTGTGATTGGTGTTTGTTTGCGTTTCAGCTTCAGAGGTCTTTGTTGCTTGGGCAGGTTACAGTTAAGGGCCTCTGCATATGTGGATTTAGTGTTGCTATATGTGGGTGCTGGTGGTGCGGGTTTAGATGGGCTATGTGTTGCTTGAGGTGTAGTGTGGGTGTTAACCTTCTCCTCTTGACTGTTTAGCACAATCTTGGGTGGAGAGAGCTTTGCTTCCATTTTGGCTATGTAAGTGCATCTCTCACAGGTTGTAGTGTTGGGTGGTAGGAGGAGAGGGCTGTCTGTGTACATGAGGCAATTGCTGCATTGCCCCAATATGCTCAGATTCACCAGGTGGACAGGAGAAATTACCGGAAGCTGACCCTTGGACATGCCTGGTTTGGGGCTTTTTTTTTTTCTTTGTAAAGTACAGGAGCTGTTTCCTTAGCAAGGTACTTTGCAATTATAGGCTGTTTAGTGCCTACTATTAATTTCTCCTTATTAACAAGGAGAGTTCAGTGTTTGTATGAGTTTAAGGCTTCCTAGTGCTTTCCAGCAGGTATTAGAGAAAGTGCTAGTCACAGGGATGCTTAAAGGTAAGATTGAAAAGAATGCACTCTGCAGTGTGCACTAGAGAAGTTAGATGTGAAAGTAGGTAACTTGAGTTTTACCTATTTAAAAAGTTAAGGTTTAGTGGAGAGTTACTATTTTTATAACAGCAAGATGGATTGAAAGGGGTGGTCGCTTTTGTAATTTGGTACTATGAAATACTGTAGGATGGCCAATAAATTTAAATAATTGAAGGGGTGGGATTTCAAAAATGATGATTTTGTGATTACTCACATAAGCCAGTGAAAGTAGAGAGAAATGAGATATATGGTCAGATTAACATAAGAGGCGGGCAACTAGAAAGACAGTGGTATTCTGCCTGACTCAGAACAGAAAGAGCTGTGGTCTCTTTTGAAGTTTTAATATGCTGTTAAAACAGAATGCAAGCAAAACACAAGGTAAAGAAAACACACTACAGTATTCAAAATATAGAAAGGCAATACAGTAATACAAAAAATATAAGCAAACTAACCTTTCCTTCACAGCAAAGTGTAGCAGAGTCTGGATGAGCCTTTCTGGTTCTATGCCATCCCACACCCTCCAAAGTGGGGGGCTGTGCTACCCACACCAGCGCACCTATGTTTACCAACTCCAGGGTTGCACTAAATTGGGGAAGAGGACATATACCCTGCCAGTACCATCGTCAATGAAATTAAACTGACAGACTGATTATTTACTGATGTGATGTTTTACCTATTTTGTCTTGGTGGAATTACATAGGCCAAAATCAATTCACTGCAAAATTAAATACATCCATATGTACATTATTCTCTGTGTATTGCATCAGCACCAAAGCCTCTGTGTGTGTGTGATATTCACAAACATTTGGTGTGTGCCACCCAGTACACTTGCCATTGTCCACTGTAGAAGAGCTGCTGACATCAGCCACCATGCACTCTCCTGTATACACCCCACAGACATTTCAGCTATGTGGCACATGCAGTAACTGTTATACAGACCTGTTACTTGTGTTCAGCTATAGCCAGGATATGACACAGCCAATGTGTCACCATAGTACCATACCCCTTTTAGGAAAGGACAGCAGACCAACATCCTGCTGACACACAGACACCTACAACACAAACTGAATACATTATGGAGACCACAATCAGTCAGTGTTAATGACAGGTATGATGCACCATCTCTGGACAGCTACACACCCTGTCATGTAAGCATTAAACATTCCAGCTGAAAAAATGTTAAACAGCATTGCATTGCTAAACCTTAGTACATTCACCCTATGCATCAGAACCATATTAGTATGTCCCTGCATTGATGGTATGGATGTCAGGGATGTGGCACAGGTATCATCTTATGCAGAGGATGTGTTGTGGGTTTGCCAGAGACCTAGGCTGAGCCATTTGGTTGACATCATATGTGTGTGTTAGGAGTTCTTTATCAATTTGGCTGTGCAGATGTGGTGTGTGTAGGTATGGAGGTTACCTAGCTGTGTTGGTGATGTGTGTGTGTGTGTATGTATGAACACAGTTCTGCCATGTGGCTTCCCTATACAGGGTTTTTTTGGACAGCTGGGGACCATACATGTCAGGGTGTACAGTTCACCATGTCTGGCCACGGACATGAGAACTGTGCCTGCCTGGGGTTCCACGGGCACTACCAGGTAGAAGCCCAGAGATGTTACTCTCCCAGATGATGACAAATGTCTGCTGGATCTGTGTCCCTGTTGGGACCAGCCAGGACCACGTGCACATGGCCTGCTGTGTTGTGGTGTGGACACCACCCCCCCCATTGCAGTGCTGGTGCTGGTACTGCCCCTATGGGAGCAGCTGTGACTTGTTGCATGTCCACATAGACGTTCACTTGTTGGTGTTGCTGACCTACGTCCATCTGGCTGATGCCCTACTCCCACCATATGCTTTAACACAGACACCACATGGTCAAGGATTCCCACCATCTCACCCAACCATCTATCCAGGACCTCTGCAAAATAATGGTGGGCACCTGCAAGATCACAGATGTTGTCAAGTACAGCAGAATGAGTAGCCCTCTGGAGCCTCACACTCTGTCTGATGTAATGTTCCATACATGCCTGTGCTTCCATGATGACCTGAAATATGCATCTGGTGACATCTGCTGTGGCACTTCTGCCAGGGGCATGATGGCCAGCAGCCCTCTTATGAGCACCCCTGTACATCTGCCTTTGTGGTACCTCGCCGGTCATCCGGCTATGGCTGCTGTGTACAGACACACTTGCCAAAGTCCCGACACTGTCCTATCCCATGCCACCACACATCAACTGTCCCTCATCTAGGGCCACTGGTGAAGGGGTATGTATAGTCATTGTGAATCTGTGCAGGAATGGGGTGGATAAAAGTGGGATGTCAACCGATGGCACAGCGTCAGCTCCTGACAACCCTGCATATGTCTCACTATACCTATCATCATTGTCAGAGTCTGTATGGGCACTAACATCAGTTTGCCTGCAGGAGGGACCATGACCCACCTCGCCACCTGTGAGGGGAAAACAAAAAATGTAATTTAAGACCTGTACGTTATTGCTTACCTCTACAGAAACACACACACACACACACACACACACACACACACACACACACACACACACACACACACACACACACACACACACACACACACACACACACACACACACACACACACACACACACACACATACACACTTACAGGTGAGGTGGCACAAAGATATTACACAGACCTCTCATTACCCAACAGTCAACATGCATGACATATGGCACTCAACAGCATGCACTGCAGCTATACTCAATCCTTGCTGCCAACACTCTGGGATCACATCAGTTGCCCTGCTAGACATGGGTCTAGGGAAGTAAATATTGTGGGAAGAAATATCCAGGGAATTGTTATGGCTAGGCTTGTTTAGGCCCTAGGGATGATAGCCTATTATCAACCTATGAACCTATGAGTTGTGTTAGTAGGTTATGCCCCTTCCCCTGGAAAACACTGCACCCATGTACACAGTATTGTTGTGCACCTGTACAGCACCCTGGCACGTACTGTGCACCATACCTCACAAGTGTACACACCATTGCTGAATGTATATATGTGTGGCAGTTATGTTTGCTCTGTTGCTCACAGCCCTTATGTGTTTGTCTGACGCATACCTGGGATGATATGAGGACTGATGTCAATAGTTAATGCCTGACCTCTGATTTGCAGATCTCATCATCAGCAGTGCATATATGAGCAATACAATCTGATTACACTGACAAGCTTCAAAGCTTACTGTAGATATGAGGAGTGTACACACCCTTGTTGACATGTCAGCCTCTCCCATGATATGCAACGGGGCCACAATACTGCATATGTTAACATTACATACACCTAATATGTGACATATGACCTGTGCAATCAAATGCAGTATGAAATAAATGTGTTAGTTGTGCAGATGCTGATTGAGATGCATACAATATGTGGGTTGCATAAGTGTGCACATCCTTAACACAATGGATCGTTGCAGCACCTATTAAGTGAACTACACCAGTCACTATTCATGGAAGAGGTATACTAGCATGGCCCATTTTCATTTGCCATTATTTGGTCACTCTGCCCTACAAATGCCCCCCAACTCTGCCGGATTGCAAGGCCAGCTCATGTGCACAGCCCTTGGAGGTCACACAGTGCCTTCACTATTGCTGTGGAGTCAGGGTTATGTCTGGCACAATTCATGACCTTGACTGTGTTCAGATACAGCCATTCTTAGCTAACTTCAGTTGTATGCTTCAGTTCACTGTTGGGTGACACCCCTCCCCATCCTCAGCCTTACTGCAGATGCTTGACAACTATGGGACACACATGAGTGTCATTTTGAGTGCTCCAAATTCAGAACACCATGTCTACCGACCTAGTTGCTGTTAATGAACAGCAAACCTAAAGGTGTACACTGGCACCAGCAAGGTAAAAATGGGGCTGGTGGCCCTGAGGTGGAGTGAGGTGTTGCTTGCGCACCATGTGTATCTTTATTAATACTGGCTGTAGGTTTCAGCCTTGGTCTCAGTACACCATTGCACATTGCAACACATGCCTTTGGGGGACTTGATGTTATGCATACGCTACCTGTAGAGACCTCTGGATGATGTTTCCTGTGGAACAACTCTTCCATCTGATTACCCTAACCCATAGGCAACACTTATGCAGATTACAGGCGATTGTTGACACAGGTACTGCTAGACATCCTGCAAGTCCCTCAGTGTTGCTGCATGTTTCTGGGCAGCCTCCATGGCCAGTTTGCAACATGTGTTGTCATATGTCTTGGATAGGCATCTGTTTATTTTCTACATTAATGTTGTCCCCCACTTCATACACACATACATGACTGTCTGCACTGTTTTCATGGTATATGCAATGGTGAGGTAAGGCTACTTCTCCACTCCTGAGTGCTACCTTTCGGATATGGAATCCATTCCATGGTTTGTAAGATGTGTGCAAGCCACGGCTGCCTCTGTTGCAGGTGAGTGGGCAAATGTCATATATATATATACTTCTTGGACAGCAGACCATTACTTAGTGTGACATTGAGGCCCTGTACTTGATGGAAGGTGTGTACTCAAGAAGAGTGAATGCTGTCAGTACCTCAAAAGCTGCTTCCACAATATGTTATTTGGTGTGTGTGCACACATATGTTTCCAGTGTTTGTTAAGGTATGTATTCCCCATATTTGTTGTCCTAACATAGGATTCCATATTACACATTCATTGCTCATGTTAGGATCACACTACAGGTTATAAAAGGTGTGGAATGTGGTATTGTGATTTGCCGTTGTTTAGATCAGGAACAGTTGCCATTGTAATAGTGATGTTTACACTGTTGTAGCCACTGTATAAGGGTAATGTTTCAGACATGTCCCTACTGTAGGCCATTTTTTCCACCATTATGTTCATCTCTGTCCACACATCTTGCACTGACAAATTGTTAGGTATACTGCAGGACTCTTACATACCCTTCAGATATGCCACCATGGTGATCACTGTGATGCAGTGCAGCTAACATCAACAGTAAGTGAACATGTACAACATGTATTATGGGTAGGTGTGTTAAATGTTTTCATGGCAAATACCATGGCCATAACATGGCTGGCGTATTGGCAAACCTGAACCAAACAACTCCATACTCACCAGCTACAGGCTGCTTCCCCAGTTGTATACCAGAGGGACCTACATAGCTGTGTGAGAGATGTAATGTCCGTAGCCACACCTGTGCCATTGGTACAGGGTGGGAGCAGCATTTCAGTACATCAACAGTACAAACCCACAATACTAGAGATTATGCACATCTGTTCATTACTACACTGCAGCAACAGACTATGTTATCTGAGATATGCATGTAGATACTTTTCAGATGAAGATGGATAAGCAACAGTGGTCTACTAATGTGCCCTGGGGCCTTACCTGCATGCCCCTCATCCATTGTGTGGGTGGCACCCACCTCCACAATGCTATCTTCAGGTTCCTGGCTTGGCTGGCGAGCGGGTGCCCCAAGGCTGGTGAGAAGCTCCTCAGCATATGTCAGTGAGGGCTGGATGGCATGACCCCCACCTGTGGCTAGCTGATCCATCCTAACTGCAGCAGCACACTGATGCTGCACCTGCTCATAACTGCGGTTATGCAGGCCGACATCATTTACCTTCTGGATGAGCTCATTCCACAGGGAAGTCCTCTCCTGCAGACCATGGGCCCTGCAGCCAGATAGGGATACCAGTGGCACTGGCGAGATCACAGGCGAGACATTCCCAGGCTTCCGATTTATATTGGGAGTCTTGGTAATGGCTCTGCAGCAATTTATCATCATGGTTCTGTACCAGGAGTCCTACCATGACCTTGAACTCTTGTATGCCCCAGCTCTGTGCACAGAAGCTCATGCCCATGCCAACTCCGGCCATACTGCCTACAGTGGGAAGTTGCAACCAGTTATAAGCTGTATTCCTGCCTGTGGAGTTTAAATACGGCCGATTTCCCACCCTTTGCCATGATTGGACGGTTTTGAATATGCTGAGCTAAGCTAAGCTACGGGCAAACCTGCTTAGCTATGGTTAGCAGTGCTTAAAGGGGCAGGTTCAGCACTGCTTACCAATGGCCAAATCCACTTAGCTGGGTTACTCATTGCTTAGCAGTCATATTTACATAATGCTTGCACCTGGTAAGCAGAGCTGTGCAATGCTGAACATTGCTTATTTTTTATTTTATAGACTATCTGCTGTATGGGATTGATTCATCATTCATTACATATTATAAATTTGTTTTCTGTCCCTGACATCCCCCAATGTGCTTTCATTACATTTATTCATGTATGACTATACTGTATGGGGCACTTGTGTTTATATGGGAGTTTCACAACTTTATTAAACTGACACCTCACATTTGGACCTACTACAGTACTCTGGTTATCAAATATATGTTATTTAGTAGCTAATTAAAAAAATGCTTATGTGCTGCTTTCACGTGTAAAATGTAAACTGGTTATAGTGGGGATTAAACCAGGAATGGCTGCTAGCAAAGCGTACATGCCAACCACTACATTATTGCAATACTGCTTATGGATGTTTCTTGCTATTTAACTTCTTGTGCTGTTTAAGCTGGACTAAGCATAGCTAAGCAACAGTCACACCTGCATGGCTATGCTTAAACTTTATTGCATGTTTAAAAAAAAATTATTTGTTATGTTATTTTTTGCAGCTCTCTTAATATCTCATTGTAGGGGCCTTCCTCTGACTGCAGTGTATCATTTGCAATCCAGTCCCTAGAGCTGATTTTGCAGTAACTATATGAAGCCACTATTTGTGACAGAACTACACCACAAATGCATTATAATTCATTGGGAGGAAGAACAGAGAGCATACAGAAAATCAATTTATGTAACACATGGAAGATGGAAAAAAACTGCTGTGCTTATACGGGGGGGCTCTTTACATTTTTTTGATTACATTTATTTGTATGTATTATTTTAAAAAGAAACTGTTTTACATATTTTACATACCTTCATAATTTTCCAGGGGTATAGTAGTTTATGCAATTTGCTGCATTATATTACATCATATTGGTGTATATTCCACTGTGACCCTTACAGAAAGTTTACCAGGTATGATTTCTTGCATCCATCAGCATATTAACTTAAAACTGCAGAAACTAGCATCCATATACTTAAGTAATAAATATCTTTAAACATCTACAAAGATTCTTACACTGAATAAAAAGATAAAGGACCACTTACTTGGATCTGTATTATACAGGTCTTTAGCCATGCCACCCATTTTCTCTGTCTGACCTAAATTTCCATGCTATCTCCTCCTTGTAATGCACAGTCTTGCCTAATTATTTCCCTTACTCTTTTTATCTCCTCCATTTTGTGTTCTGAAATGCCTTGAGTGCATTACTCCATTATTATCTTTACCACCGCCATGAGTGTGTTTTTCCTTATTCTTTTTATATGTACCAACCTAAACTAACATCTTCAATTTTTTCATTACCCCTTTTCAATGGCTTCTTTTGTAGAGAGGAGTTAGGACTACCTCGAATCCTAACATATCCACCCATCTGGCATTCCTTACTCATCAGCTTTCAGAAACTAACCTACAATTATGCTTCTTCCTTTCCTTCTACACCAAGCATCTTATTTCCCTGAACTTCTTTGGTCTAACTTCTGGGTTGCTACCATGTACCCAACCATTGCCCCCACCCCATTTCATTTCCAACTCCTCTTACCAGTCTTGTGATCAAGTTGCTGTGGTACTTCTTACTTCTCTCAGATGCCCTTATTTCTTTCCAGTTATTCAGTACCTCATTTTTAGCCAGTCCTTCTAGTAGCAGTCATTCCAAAGAGAATCTTCTTATGAGATGCCTAACATGTAAACCACCACCTGTCTTCAACCCATTTATCATCCATACATTCTAGACATTTCTAGTGCTCTCTCATATCTTACTCACCTGTAATCCTATATCATGTGCAAATTATCTACTGTCTGCACCCAACATCTCAAACATTATTCTGTATTATACTAGCCCATTGACTTTATTTTTTTTTCAGGCTCCTTTCCCAACAGCCTAAAATGTACTGTAAGTTATTGACCAGCAAAACCCTGTTCAGTCTAACAGCCTACCTTCTAATACTACTCTTACACTTAACCTTATACCATAACCATCTTTCTTTCTTCCAAGCATCCTGAATTGTTTAGTCTCTTTTTCTTCTCTCTCTTTTCCCCTAAATCTCTTTCTGTGTAAGCCATATACTCCCTTCCCAGTAAACCACCAGCAAGTTTTCTCTATCCAACTCCATTTCATAACTATTTACCCTCAATCTGTTCCTTAGTTTACCACATGTAGCCTTACAGAGCAAGCCATTCCCCAATCTTTCATCCTTCACTAGTTCCTGAAAACTTTGTACCTCCATAACCTGACTGCAGTGCTTCTTCAACCTCCGGAATTCCCCTTCACTGCCTACCATCTAGTGTATCTGCAAATGCATCCTTATGATCTTCTGGCACCCATTCCTCTAACACATCCTCTTCCTCCAGCTTCCAGTACCTAATCATCCCATAAATCTCAAGAATCCCATATTAGTGTTTTTACTTCTTTCAAAGTCCCTTATGTATTAGAATTGCTATCTTCCAGTGTATGGTTCCTAAAATGAGTCATGGCACATTCCACCCTAACATGGTTTCACTTATTCTTTACCTCTTTTCACCAAACCTTCCTCCCTTTAATTTTAAACAAATTTATCATAAGATTTAAGAATTTCTGACAATACTTATTTCTGTGGATTAGTGCTTAAATGATGCAAGAATTGCAATAAAAATGGCAAAATAAGTTACCAAAACACCTCTCTCCCCCATCCTTAAGTGCTCCCCCTCCTTGACTGCCTATCTAACCAACTCATTCCCAGTTAGCAATTCTCCACAACTCTTCCAATAATATCCTTAATGCATGGATATAGTTTTAAAATATTTGTTTGCCTCTTATCTGATACAAGAACTACATCTTATATTCTCTTTCGCCCCTTACCATAACTATTTCAGATTTCTTGTGAGGGATTTGAAATCCTTATTCCAATCAGAAACAAAAATAAAAATAAAAAACATAATAACTGGATAAGGCCCAGAAGAATTAGTTCATTGTCTGATACCAAGACCATATAATCAACAGTGAATAAGTTTAAACTGCTATTAACTCTTAACTTACTTCAAGTTTTGAAAATAAAGGCAAACCTTTTGTGTCAGCTTTTCCATAACCACCAAAAATAAACAGGAGAGAGGAAAATGGATCATTTAATTTACATTCCTGGTGATTCCCATTGCATATGTACCACAGCGTATACTGACATGCTTGTATTCAAAATGTCAGTCTGATTAAACATTATGGCCCTGTCAGAATGGACCAGCAACATATTTTGCTGGCTTGCTTGATTATGCTCAAACTTGGAGAATTTGAATTCCTTCATCTCAGCCCCCTCCCCATTTCTCTCTCCACAAGTCTACTGAGTTTAGGCCTTCTGTTTTTTTCTAATTTGTCATTGTTTATAAAACTCACTCTCCACACACAAACTAATTCCAGATTCAAAGCACTGTTATAATAGTCTCTCACTAATATGTTCTTATCGTGTTTCATACACATAGTGCCCCGCTTCTTTCAGAATATCCTTAAACAGTTTTACTGCAGCACAGTTGTGGCCTTAGAACGATTCAAGTGTCACTCTGACACCATTCTTTGAATGATACCCTACTACAAACTTTTTCACCTTACACCAAAAATGTCCCTGCCTACTAAATAACTTTACCCTCAGTCAGACTACCTAATTCTCTCTCCTGCCCCACCTCTGAATACAAGCCATCCCAATAAATTGAAAACCCTTAGTTTGTAGCTCGGTCATATCCCTTGCATTCATCTTTAATTCCCATAATACTGCAACACATGCACATACCCTAACCTGTTTCTCTGATACCATTTCTTTTTTAATTGTTTTTTTTATCCACCCACTTTCCATGCCACTTCTATTATACCCCTCCTTCATTGTTTCTTCTTCCTTCCCTCTTCTTCTCCCATTTCCACGTGCACTCACTGCCACCATTATGGAACTAAGCTGAATTGACCCTTGGGTGGTACAATATGGCCAAATATGCTCTCCCAGAACCAGAAGCAAGAATATCCAGATGCTACAATTCAACACTGCATTACAAAAACAATTGTATCACCTAAAATGTCCCTTTTTTCCTAACAGCTCCTTCAGTATCAAGCTCTGAACACTCTCCTTACCCAAACCAGCCTATCTACCTTTTCCATCCCCCAGGCTACTTCATATTTTCCATCTGCTTTACTGTTCTTCTCCCTTTCATCTCTCCTAAGCAAAATATACAATACCACTTAACAAAACCCTTTGTACCACTGCTACTCTCAAAATGTCTTCCTATCTTATACCTCTAGTGTTACTGCCTGCCCTTCTTTATGCAGTATAGTACCTATTTGGATAGCTGATTCCTAAAGGGAAAAAACATGAAAAGCTACAAATGTCCTAAAATTATAAGATCAATTAAACATGTTCCTAAAGAGATTTCCTCAAATAGTTACAGAAAATAATTATTTTATATCTGACATGCCTTAATATTATATGACAGAACACAGTAAACTTAAATTCCACAAAACTGAACTTTTATTTTGGTAAACATGGTGAAGTTAAGTCCTTAGCACTGGTTGTGGGTATGATTTTGTCTATCAAAATGTAGGGTTTTCTTCAAAAATGTCCTACTTTGCTCATTTGAAAAGGTGGTAAGCATATGACTACCAGCCATCTTGAATTCATCCTACTGCCTCAAACAGCCCCAGTTTTTTTTTCCTTTTTCCAAAGTTGAAAGTATGCAATGCATCCACCTCTGCTTGCTTATCACCTGTCCTATCCTTCCTAACTTAACCTTACCTTCAACTGCAAACCCCAAATTTCTATGTATATAACCACATACCCAGTCCTCTCCTAGACAAATCCTTGCTTGACTCCCAGTCCTATTAGGAAGCCCTTGTCTCTAAACAAAACTCCAAGTTAGAAGCAAAAGACACTTGGTTACAGAAATTCTTTTCTAGGTCATTTAGTTTATTCAACCAATAAAAATCTCTAAGAAAGGGAAAAAAGAAATCCTCTCCCATTTAACCTTGTATTACAATAAACACCTATAAAGCCCCTCTCACCCCCAAAAAACAAATATCCTTCTCCCCAAACATTCATTGAGTGAAATTCACAACAATTCAGGATGGCCCTATACAATTTCCCTAGTCCATACTCACAAAAAGTTAGCAGTAATAGATGTCACGGTTATCCTTCCTCTTTTGCTTTCTTCACAGACTCCTGAGCTCTTTCTGTCTGTCCCTACTTTATGAGACCACATCGATTGTGGAGAAGAAAAACAAAGCTGATATGTTTTAATTACAAACTTTACATATCAGTAAACCCTTATAAGAACCAACTCCTGAGATAAAGGGGAAAATATAGTTTCTGATAATATCTTTCTGTGCATGTCACTTGACAGTGTTAAGTATCATCATACATAAATTTAGCGCCATACACAAGTAAACATTCAAGTTATAAAGTCCCAATGAATATAATAGCAATTTTGAGAGAAGTATCCACCAGAAACCTCCCTAACAGAAAAAAAAACTTACTTTTTCTGCGGTTGGACTCCAATACCTAGCTTACAAAAAGTATACCTAAAGGCTTACACGCTTTTAGGTCACTTACTCAAAAATCACTTGGTACAGATTCTCGGACCTTCATCCACTGATGATAATTTACAGAACCCCATAAAATAAGATAGGTACCATGAAATCTGTACTGTTAGTAGTAACTCAGATATAAAGTGCACAAGCTAAATTAAAGATCCTTGCTACAAATGTAGGAATGATGCATTTCCAGTGACTAACTTCATGTTGTACTGGACCCACTTAAACTCCCTCTAGAAATACATACATTAACAAATGAAGCAGGATCCCACAAGTTATAGCTGTTCAGCTAACAGTTTTACTTTACAATATATGCATGTTACATTATTATGGGTGCATATCCCTTAAAATAGAAAGATACTTAAAAAGCTGATGTCAGTTACAGTGTATCATCTTGCTAGAAAATATATATGTGTATTTATGCAAAGCTAAATTAAAAGTCTAGACTCCTCAAAAGAGAATTATATATCCATCATTCCAACAGTGCTACATCAAATAAGCCATCATTCAAACTATGAAACACATGAATAGAGTAATTAGCTATGATTAACTTACATTATAACTTGCTACTGTCAATCAGTGTAAAACCTTCAGGTGATCTTCCCACTGGTAGAGCAAGTGTCCCTTTGGTCTTCTTCTTTATAGCTTTCTGTTTAGACTTTTAGCAGTTAAAGAAGAACTGTGGCCATGTTAATTAAACCACAGAAGCATACTCGAGAGTGGCAGGTACTTTAAACTACTCTCCCAAAATAAATAAATGTCCAGGTCCCTCATCACCTCACAGAAGCAGCTTTCATGTGTTTTTAGATACCTTCTTTTCTATGCCACAGAAAGTCTTTTCTCATTCATAGCTCTGGTGCTCATATCAGGCTGAACAAGACAGTAGAGAAATAAAATGTAGGCATCTGGGCATACTCTTTCACAAGTCTAGTCCTTGCCTACTGTCAAAACTTTTAAGTATTTAATGTTTTTTATCTTGCATACACGTTATCTCCTGCATCTCTTGTCTATTAATGACCCCTTCACCTTTCAGCCTTTGATCATCATTTGGTCTTCCATACTGTCCTTTCTATTTTCCCTAGTCTAAATCTGGTGTTGTCTTCTTTGATCCCACTTCTTCCTCAAACTTATCTAGTAGATCTATGTTTCACTATTTTTGTTTTTGACTCTATGAGTATTTTAATGTAGACCTGTGCTGTTGACATTTTCATTTGTCTGTGGTGTTGGGTGTTCCTCATCACAAAGCATCTCTTTCTGCCAGACTCTAGTTACTTCGTCATGAAAGTTACCTTGCTCCACTTTTGATTATACAGCATTACCATGCAAACATATGGACACCCATGAAGTAGTTTCACTGTCTCAGCTAGCACAGGAACCACTGAGGTCATTGTGTCCCTGCTCTGCACTACCTGCCACCAGCTTGTCTAGTCCTGCACTGCATCTATATAAAGTAAAATGGTTTCATCAAGCAGTGTGCAGTAATGCTCCTTGATTACCATATGATTTGAAGTTTCCTTTGCTAACAAAATCTTACTGCAGGCCCTTCCCTCTACATGTTCCAAATTGTAGGGAAGAAAGTGGCCCTCCATCTGTGCACTTCTTCCAAAAAGTCCTCATCTATCTGGGACTACTGACCTGGATGACCCAGGCAACTTTTTACTGCTGCCATTTTCACCAGCTACTTCTATAAGTGTAGCAGTAGACAAGAACATTTCCAGGGTATGAGTGATTATTATTAGCTCTTTTTTATAGGAACATCCATCCATATAATAAAACAATTTTCAAAGAAAAGCATCACATTATTACTCTCATTGTCTGCATTAAACCCCAAATGTTCTCTTCTAGAGTGATTTTCCAAGTCATCTCTCTTATCCTGCACTGAAAAAGCATGCAATATCATTTTTTCCACTGTACAATAATTCATTCAATTAATTTTTATTTTGGGCCATTTTACCTCACTGCACATACTTCCATGGTCTCCCTTATGTTTGAAGTGAAATTTCAGTACTTTCTAAGTTCTGTTCAGCAGTTCATCACCCATAGCTCTCAACTGTCCAGATTATCACAGAATGCCCAGATTTTACCTCATATTTTTGTTCTGCTCTTCTTAAAATTTGTGGTTTCTGGAAAATCTTTGAGGACTGAAGTCACTAAATAACGACAGACATTTGAG
Organism: Protopterus annectens; assembly: GCF_019279795.1. Classification (NCBI taxonomy): domain Eukaryota; kingdom Metazoa; phylum Chordata; order Ceratodontiformes; family Protopteridae; genus Protopterus; species Protopterus annectens. The sequence continues at coordinate 1,739,316,044 of NC_056728.1, forward strand.
TTTCAGATTTTATATCTTTCAGAAAATGCATACAAATGTAAAATCTGTTATTCTACCAACTGTTTAAGTTTATAAGAGCAACATTTAAAATCTGTTCCTGTTTTTTCACCTTTGTATCACTATATTTGACTTTGTCCAGATTTCTTGCTCTAAGAAGTTGAGAGGTATGTTATCGCCTATGTATTTCATGGCACCAATATCCACAAACTCTCCTTCTCATTGTCTTCTTTTTTTGGCATGCATGCAGCCAAGCAGTTCATTTATTTATTTATTTATTTATTTATTTATTTATGTTATCAGGAGATAAGTCACTGTTAAACAACACACTAATTGGTCAAATGTCCAAAATCAAACAAAAGATGTATACATAACCTTACAAGTGCTTCATTACAGGAGTCCATAAACATAGAGGTCTACAAGTCTAGGCCACATTATTTAAAGCTTCATTTACAAGGTCCATGCATTCTAACCAAATGTCACAGAATGAGGACATAACAATACTGAATATTAATACATACATTTTCAAATGCTGAATCCTTTCAAATATAATAATTATTCTTATAATAATAGAAATAATTCTTGTAAAATGCCTTGTGCACAGTATATAAGTCACTGAAGATAGATTATCTTTTTATTGACTGGCTATCACTATTCTCATACCAGTTGCTATGTGCAGGAGCCAAAGCCTATACCATGGCAGGCTGACACTTTCACATCCAACAGTAACTATACCCGAAGCAAGGACAAAAACACCATTCCTAAAATTTTACCAGTTAAACTTAAGGCTGCAATTCAGATTTGCTGTACTTTATCACATTCCCAAAATATTTTGCTTAATATCTGGTACCTCAGCCCTGCAAGACAGGTAGAATGCCTGCATGCCAAATTCCGTATCTTGGCTCAGTCAGATGTACCAACAGAAACAATTTTGCTCAATAGTCAATAAGGACATTAACATACACAATAAGATGAAACAATGGGCTGGTGTTGAACATTCTATCTTACTCCAAGAACTGATGACTTTCATATCATGTTCTCCATCACTGCAATAGGACAGCACCCATTAAGGACACCATACCAATACAAGGCATTGTGTCTTATAGTTCAGCCTTGTAGACCCTGACAGCTGCTTCTAAGTCTATTTGGCAAGGGAGATAACTCACTAAAATGACTTTAAAATGACATCCCTCAATTTCAGTTACTTTTATCAATAATCTGAATTTCAATGCAGTTACACAAAGAAAGCAATTTTCAGAAAATTTGATAGTCTCTCTGTAAAGTAGATACAGGCAATTATCTATGATCTCTCTTCCTTACTACCCCAGTCAATAACAGATGATAAGGATTTGTCCACCTCTCCTAGGCAAGGCCTCTTTATCCCTTTGCCCACTTCTCTAAGGATTAGGTGAGCAAAATATATAATGCCTCTGTTTGAGATACATAGGTAAGGTCTTCAGAAACCATCAATATGCAGTAATGCTTCCTTCTCCTAAAAGCCCTGCTTCAGTTCTTCAGTGCCGAACTGTTCTCTAATGCACAATCTGAGAAAACAGCATGAGACTTAAGAGAAAACAGAAAAGACCACAATGTTTTTTTCCATCTGACTTCTGACTAATTCAACACGCTACAATGATTTCAGTAGCTTGCTGGGTGTTTGTCTGCAGTATATGCACCCCTGATGAAAGTAAAGTCTTCCATGTGCCTGCTACTTGAACTTGGATTATACTGTAGGATCAGAGGGCCTCATTCTGGTTGGCTTGCTTCTTTGGGAGTATAGGCGTGATTGTGATTGTCTGGCTCCTGAAGGGTAGTCCTTAATACCTTAAATAAGCAGAGGTTGTCTCAGTCCTCAATCTAGGGAAGATGAAAGGAGACTACAGATAAGGCAGAAAAGACTACAAAGTACTTCTCTGTCTGGCTTCTTTGTGATTTTAATGCACTGCAAGGGCTTCAGCAGTTTCCCAGGACAGCTCTTGATGTACCAGACTTTGGTAAGAATACATACATCTATATGCTGCCTGTCAAGAGTTTTGTTTCTCCTAAAGAAGAGTGCCTGATTTTAACTAGCTAGCTCCTGTGCGGTGTACACTTGATTTTGATTGTTCAGCTTCTGTGCATTTAAATAGATGGATGTTTTCTGAGTTTGGCACTCTTCACTGTTGAGCTGCTGAAAGCACTCCAACAACACAATACAGAGAAGACAACAGAGCACAACAGGGTAGGAGGAAAAGACGACAAACCTTTTTCCACATGGATTCTGACTGATTCAATGTACTACAAGGACTTTAAGACTTTCTAGGGCCAGGTCTATAGTATACCAGCCAATGATGACTGAGTTCCCCTGAAGGCTCAGAATGCCTGATTTTGATTGGCTGGTTTAAGCATAAGTTTAGTCTTGATATTGATTACCAGTTTCTGTAAGGGTAGAGTGTCACAGATTTTTAATCACCAGATGTTTGCTCATATTGGCACTTTAATGTACTCCACACAGCACCACTATGAAGTATAAATCTTATTTGGTAAGCACCATACGATTCTAGTCTACAACAGGCAAGGAAACCTACAATCCTTGTTATATGAATTTCACTTATTTTGTCTGTCTTATTGGTGCAGCTTAGTTGAACTATTCTGATTGATTTTATTGTTAAGCTTGAAGTCAGTAAATTTCAATACTTATTTATTAGCTGTTTGACTATTGCCTTGCTAATCAAGCCAGAACTGTATATTTTATAATTTGTTGCTTTAATAATTGAAAGTATTTTAGTGCTGTGCTGGTATCTATTCCCTGGCTTTTCTGATGTTGATTTGTTCTTGTGTTGTTTCATATTATGTATATGTTTGCTGTTTATTTCTTTATTAATTTAACTCCATTTTAGTACCTGTTTTTGCCAATTCATTGGATGTTTCTGTATGTATCTACTGCCCACTTGTTGACTATCTACTAATGGGTTCCTTTGTTTGTGTGCCTATCACATGTGGTTTTTGTTAGTTGTGTGATTTATTTCTGATTTTGTTTAATCATTGACTACTTTACTGCCATTGCATAACTCAATATGATTTTTATTTCCTGCAGTTGCATCTGTTATTAACAGCTATAATTCTTGAGCTGCTACATTTATTGATAGGTTGGATTTCTGTTACTCTCTCCTTTTTGATATACACCTAACTCCTAACATTATCTGTTTATTTATTTAATCGTGTTATCAATCTCCATCTTGTAATCTTATTTTTACTCATTTCCTCCAGTATTTTATTATGTTTAGTCACTAGCTTAAATCTACCCTACAGCAGCAGCCTATGTATCTATAGTCCACTCTACACCTAATCTAACCTAGGTGCTTAACCTTCTAATAATGCTGCTACATCTAACATTTTTAGCCAGTGTCTCACCCTACCTATGGGGCTGCCAGCTATGGAGACACAGACTGTTAATTCTATTGCCTTGGCCAGCCACAAATCCACAGACATCTCGAGGCAGCATTTACTGATACTCCACTAACCTAATACAAATGAGATGAATTTATGCACACAGACTGGAAGATGATCTCTTGGATCTTGTAAGTAAACTATGCTGAGATAGTAAAAAAAAGCTTAACCAATTCTTCTAATAGACAAAAATACACCATATAAATGAGTGCATCATGTCTACTACCCCCACCTTGGCACATACTGTCACAAAGAATCACCCAGCTGTGCTCTTAAATAGATAATTCTAAAACTAAAATAAGTGATAACATCACAAATATTTTCGTTATTGGTGGCAGCATTGTCAGACATACCAACTCTACACTCACCAGACTGTTGAAAGAGAGCTTGACTATCACTTGGCACTTAAGGGATAGGATTAAGGATGTCATCAAGGCCTTCCAGGCCCTGAAATATCCACAGCATGAGTATGAATTCGGCATGGCTCATGTTAAGATGAACATTATAAGGTGATGCACCTTGCAGATGCAGGAGGACATGGTGAAGTGCCTATTGCATATTTTTTTTTATTTATTTTATTTTACATTTGTTGACTGGGCTAGTCTGGCTGGATACAAGTCCATTTTCAGCAGAGGCCCGAGGAGAAAAGCTCCACTATCTACTGGTACATGCATAACAAAAACAAAATTACAATAAGATATGGCTTGTTGGAATTTAAGAACAAATGTATGAAAGATATACAGAGTAATGAGATAATATTTGAAAAGTGAAAAAAAGTACAAATTCTAGATTCCAACAGTTTTACAGAAAATATATAATACATTAAAAATTCTAAAAGTAGAAAATCAGAGTAGAAGCCAACAAATTACAGAGAAGGTGTAAAACTTTAAAAAATTCTAAAAGTAGTAAATCAGAGTAGGAGTTAGGGTAGAGAGGAAAAGAGTAGAGGAGTAGAAAGAGTGAGAAAATATTCTATACACGTATAATATACACATATTCTTAGAGAAGGAAAAACATCTTGTGTTGAGTAGTATTCTGTCCTTACCTAGAATGATATCTAAATTCAAACCATTACTGGCATCAATGATTGCCCATGTAAATGGTGTCTAGGGTAATCCTGTTTGTAACAGTCTGCAAGAGCATGGTAGATTGACCTTCCTCCTTTAGCTGGGATTTACTGCATCTACCATTTCAGTACATTTCAATACTAGCACAGGAAGCTAGGAATATGATAGACAAGTAATCATGGGGTCCATAAGGTACCTAGCCATATATACCTTTAAGCAGACAAACTTAAATGTTTTTGCTACCTTTTCAAGCACTTAATATTGCTGACCTCCCAAATCAAGCAGAGCTGTGCATGGTAGCCCTGGAGTAAATTTGTGTCTACCTATCTAGTCATCAAGATTGGCCTCCAAGGTAGCCAAAACTGTACTTTGTTTGATCTGGAGTGGTAGCTTGTACTATAGGCTTGGAATTCATTAACTTAAGAACCTATCTCTCCAGTGTGTCTTGTTTATTTGTTGATGTAGATTTAGGTCCTCAGTGCAAGTGTCTATAGAACAACTGGTTTGTGAAGAAATAGAAGGGCAAATAAGACTGGATCTTCCACGGCTTGGAAAGCAAGACACTGGTCACCTCATAGCAACCTGTAGCAGAATTGTTCTATCTGCTTAACTGAAGAATTTTCAGTTATCTGTGCCAAATACGGCATGTCCGAGCCCTTTGAATCCCTATGCAACCCATTTAATGTAAACTCCTCCACTGATTACATTAATGATACCTGAGAAACAGCCATTGTAATGCCATTACACAAGAGTGACCCAATCACAGACCCTGGTATCTATTGACCCATTACTCTCAATAGGTGCTTATGTAATGTTGTGGAGAGCATAATGTCACTACCTTGGACCATCATCAATTTGACTTTGTCAAAGAAAGGTCCTGCCTCTTTAACCTCATTAATTTCTTTAAAAACTAACTCAAGCAGTGGATAGCAGTTATGCAATGCATGCAGCGTATCAGTACCTGGCCAATGCCTTTGACATATTTCCAAAAGACATTACTGACAGACCTGTACATCTGAAAATAAATCCTCACGTCGTGTGGTAGATATCTAACTGGTGGTCTGACAAAAGCCCCTGGAGTTACAGTTGTAGGTGCCACTTCTGAAAACAAAAATGTTATCAGTGGTGTTTCACAGGGCTCATTGTTGGAGCCTGTCCTATTTGGCATCTATTTTGCAGACTTTCAGGCATATACACATGGCCTATGATTAATTACTTTTACAGATGTCTATAAATTGGGTGTTATTATTTAATATTTTACTGACTCACAATTGCTCAGCATGAGTCAGACCAGGTTAACAACTGGTCCAAGGACAATGGCCTCAGATTAAATGTGAAAATGTAGCATAGTTCATTTTGATAAACAAAGCATTCACACTTACCCTGTATGTGGCACAGCCTAACAGACAGTGTTGTAAGGGATCAAGGCACTCTTGTTAATTCTTTTTCATGTGACAATCAATGGCCTCAAAGATCTTAGTTATCAGAATAGACTGGATGTAACTCACCTATAAAGCTCCCCCCCCCTCTCTCTTTCTCTCTCTCTCTCTCTCTCTATACACATATATATATACACACACACACACACACACACACACACACACACACACACACACACACACACACATCTTACCTTTTATAAGCTGAAATGCATTATCTAGATGTTGTGACTGATCTCAGATGAGTTGTAGACTACATTATAGTACCTATACACTAGGATTAGGTTTGTATCATTATTAAACTTTTCCAGGACTTTATAAAATTAAAAAAAAAATAACTTCCAGTTTGGGCAGGGAAGGTGTAAGAAACAAGCCAGTATTGCGTGTGCCTCCATCTAGTCCATCTGATTCATAACATAATGTCAGTTGTGACCCAGGTTGAATATCTTCTTTGTTATTGTACTGTTACAGTCGACTGCCTGGATAACATTAGAATCCACACAGATTCATGCCTAAGAAGAATAACTCCAAAACCAGGACTCCAGCAGCCATATGGGGAAGGCAGACTGCTAACCAGTTCAGCAGGCTTTACTGCTTTGATTGGACGGGGAAATGGTTCAACAGTTGGATGCATTTTAACAACATCATGAGTGAATTTGTTAAAATCAGTCCCACATTACCCACTTATTGGATTAGATAGAAACTACGACTTCAGAAATGGAGCAAACACTGAATGCTCACGCTAACCATCCTTCTGAAGTGGATATAAAGCTTCAGGAGACTAGACAGAGACAGTCGGCTGTCAAAACTTGACTGATCACTGTGGAAAATAGACTTATAATGGCAGAAGATACAGGCTGCTAGAAAACATTAAAGTTACTGGTATATCAATTTTTTAAAGGGAAAGGACATAAGGACCTTTTTGCTAGATAAGTTCTCTGAAAGGTATGGGTTACTTAAAGAGGAATTAAAAATAGAGGAAGAGCACAGGATGTATTTGCCACAGAGAATACATATGAGAATGCATATACTCATTTTAGCAAAATGATAATTGCATGCCCTTAAGGAGAAGATTTTATCCACAATGCCTGTCACAAATAACATTGCTAATTTTGGAGGTAACCAGATTGTATGTGATCAGAACTATTCAGCAGAAATGAGATATAGAAGACAAGCATTCCTAATGGTTGCAGAGTTGTGTATGCAAGAGAAATTGTGCTACAAGCTTATTTGGCTCAGTTGCAATGATTTTTCCTGGGGAGCTCACACATTTATTTTTCCAGAGGATGCACCTGCTAGGCTGAAAATTGAAGAATCCATTTGTTCCACATTTAGTAAAACTTTGGGTCATCCAACTGCTGCAGCAAAGGATTATGGGTTGTGAGACAAAGAAGTGAGAAACAAAATGGTTTTCCACTGTTAGAGAGGTAAATTTGTGGTTCTGAATGTGTAAATCAGCTGGAATTGGCAAGTGGTAGTTGAATTATTAAGTCTTGTTATGCCTTGTGAATGCCAGGATGTGGACTTTTTATTGAACCATCAACCTGTTTCCCACATGGTATAGACATCTGAGGGTACACTTGATTGTTTGCCTTGGAGATTTTCTGATTTATTTTCTTTCTCTCTTTTTCAGGGGAGAGGATGGTGAATGTTTATCTTAGGGTCACTCATTTGCATATTATGAGATACTGATTTATCAATAGAGGTGTGTTTTACATGTCTTTGAGAGGGTGTGCTTAAGTGTCATGATTAGATGCAGATCAATGCCCGAATAGATCAGGTAGGAAATGGTTAACAATTAGATAGATGCAGAGGCTTAATTTTAGCCTCCTTTTGAACAGGTTATACTGCTCGTACTACAGACCTAGCAAGCAAAAGTTCTGTCTTCACTAGCAACAGGGTTTCAAGCAATGCTGACTAAAATATCCTCCGGTCAGGAATATAGCTGAGAGGTAAGAAACACTAGGTATCTGATGCTTGTTGTCAGTTATCTCCAAATTCTGTGTCACAATAGGCTGTAGCTGTGATGATGGTTTACATGTTGCAATGTCCCTTTACATTGAGGATTCTGGGGGGTACTGCATATAGAAGTTACATTAAGATTCTTGCCTGGTAATACTTTTTAATGGTCTATTAGATACAGTCTGATATATTTATCTATGGCTTTACTCCACACCACTTTTTTGCTGACTTTTGTTACAAAATCACTTCTGGGTGAAACGGAATCTTTTTGTTATGGTTGATTTTTGCATGGAATAAGGATTATTGCCTACTTATTTTAAAAACCTGAGTATCTCATAGGTTCATAGGTTCATAGGTTCATACTAGGCTATCTGCCCTAGGGCATTTATAAGCCTAGCCAGAGTGTGTTTGGCTTTTGCCACCCATTTTAAATTAATTTTGCCATGCCTTTTTTTGAGGTTAGTATACCGTGCCTCTGTCTAACAGTGACACAGAAATGATAGCCGGGGTAAATCTACGATCTCCCATCCACTCATCAAGATTCCTCTTGAAGAGAGTCAGTGTGGGACTCTGCCTAACCTGGACTGGGATGTTATTCCAGAGTGAAGGGAGCCTCTGGTTTATGAATCTGTCCCTCCAGCATGTCCTATTTATTTCAGTGCTGAGGTTCAAGTCTCTCGAGCGCGTAGCTCGATGGGATTTGGATTTTCTGAGGTGCAGCATGTCCATTAATTCTGGGTTGGACATGGCTTTATACGTCAGGCACAGATCGCCTCTGAGCAGGCGGTTTGCCACTGAGTAGAGCTGGAGTTTCTTTAACCGGGCAGCATATGGCATCTGTTTGAGCCCTTTGATCCTCTTGGTGAGGTACTTTTGGGGTCTTTCCAGTTGCTGCAGGTGTCTGGTAAGGTACATCCCAAAAGGGGCATTGTACTCAATTATGGGCCTGATGAGGGATGAGTAAAGAGGTATGATGACCTCCCTGATCTAGATGTGAATCCCTTCATGATTAGGTGGGCTATATAAAATGTTTTTCTAACCACTTTGGCCACGTGGTTGTCAAATGAGAGATTGCTATCAACTTGGGTCCCCAGGTCCCTAATGACTTCTTCTGTACTTAATGGATTACCACCTATGTGGTAATTTGTGGGCACTTTGTTTTTGCCAAAGGGGATGACTATACACTTTTTGGCGTTTAGCTTGAGGCCATGGCTCTGGCACCAGTTGTCTGTTTCTATGAGGCCCTTTTGGAGGATGCTTGTGTCGGATGGAGAGTTGATTATGACACCCAGTTTGCAGTCATCTGCAAACTTGGTCAGCCACAGTCCTTCCGTGTTGGCCTGTACCGCCGAGAAATATATACCGAACAAGAGAGGTCCCAGGACTGAGCCTTGTGGGATGCCACTTGTAACTGGTTTGGAGTCTGACATGGCTCCAGCAATTCTAACCATGTGGGTTCTGTCCTTGAGCCAGTTTGCAACCCATCTAGTGACATAGGGGTTTATATTTAAGCTGGTGAGCTTATCTATAATGCCCGAGTGGGGTATTGTATCGAAGGCTTTTGCGAGGTCCAGGTAGGCTGTGTGGACCACCTTCCCCTTGTCAATGGCCTTGGTGACTGTTTCAAAGAAATTGACCAGGTTTAAGAGGCAGGATCTGCCCTTAACAAAGCCAAACTGGGTAGGATCCAGTGTCTGTAGGTCCCCAATATCTTTATTTATGAGGTCCATGATGATCCTTTCCATAGCTTTGCAGACCAAGCTAGTCAGGCTTATGGGGCGATAGTTTCCAGGATCCGTTGAGGCACCACCTTTGTGGAGAGGGACCACTGTTGCTGTATGCCACTCTTTGGGTACATATCCTGTAGTAAGGCTAAGATTGAACAGTAGCTTTATGTTTGGGTTTAGCTCTTCTTGGAGTTCATGTAGGACGCAGCCCGGCACACCATCTGGTCCCATTGATGTTGTGTTTTTTGCTTTGGAGAGGGCGCTCTTACCTGAGCATCTGAGATGTCAGGGGGGCAGCACTCTGTTGTGATAGATATTTGCCCTTTTGGTGGGGAGAGGGGGGAGAAGTTTGCACTGAACCTGTCAGCTAGGATGTTGGCAATGTCTCAAGCTATTGAATCTGTTCCTCCTTGAAATTATCCATTTTGAAATCTAATGGTCATTAGAACCTTTCACTAGGTATGGAGTTTTTTTTTTTTGCATTATTCAAATATTTGAAGATACTTTTAGTATCTCAGACACGGCTTAATAACTATTAGCTATTTAGGGGTTGGAGGGTTGCCGATTTGATGAGGGTAGTAAAGGCTGTTTATGACAAGAAACCTAATTTTTTGTGTCTCTTGTTTACAAAGTTGGAAGCAAGTATGCCTAACCATAATTCAGAAACACATACTCTGTCTATCTCTATCTACTTTAACTCAGGTATATGGACTCCAACTTTGAAGGGACTTTATTTGTATATAGTTCTTGGTTTGTTATGTCTGAGGGAAATTTTGGGAGAAGCGCAACTGATGACTATTTGACTGAAAAATAGAATGGATTGAAGTGCTTACTTGCAAAAGTACTATATGGGGAAAATACATGAGGTTCAACAGGTGGTTATTAAGTCTGTAAATTTTACTCTGCTTAGATGGCTATTAGAACTTGGTGGATTATATGGAATGATAATGATCTGGCCTCTGAAGAGATCAAGGATTTTCACTTGGTTGATGCAGATGAGCAATATGACAGTTTTACTACAGTAGACACACCAAAAATACAGGGGAGCATTAGATGTTATTAAAGCTGGGGTGTTCAGAGTGCTATCTTTTTAGTTACTCAGATGGTGCAGGAGATGAATTGTAATGTTAGTGAAGAGGGGGGTTTCTTGCAAGGTTAAGGAAGAGTTGATAAATGAGATGGGGAGGATTGTAAGTTATAAAACTGTAATGGCATGTCAGTTGATCACTGTCGTAAATAGTTTTGCTTCACTGTGATACGAAGATGAGAGAACCAGGGAAGATGCTAAGAAAATGGATTATTTTTTGGGAGTGGGCACAGTTATATGACTGGAGATTGCAACATTGTCTCTGGACAACAGAGGCCCTGGGAGACCCAGAAGTCTTAAAATCCCAATCATTGGAAGACTTACAGGCATTCCTCTCAACCTCTTAGCACAAGAAATCTGGAAAAAGCCTAAAATGATGTGGGGACAAAGGCCAAAAAGGTGGGACAGATTTTAAATATTACTCTTATAAACTTAAAAAAAAAATTTAGACTATGGATTTGGTTAGCATACGTTTTCTCTAGAGCATGAAGTCCGAAACTCAAATTTATGACATTATTTAGTGACTAGTCATCAGTGTTTTTTGGCAGAAAGCCATACATTTTATGAAGAACAGACCAAAAATATGAAGCAAAAATCTGGATAGTTGTGAGGTATGCTTACAGGTAGCTTGATCATAATGATGAGGGTAGTAGACATATATTAGTATCTAAATAAAGAGTGGAATGATTACACATGCTATACTTACAGATATGATATCTTTTTTTTTTCAGATTGATAAAATTCAAGTTACAGATATGGGTCTCAGAGGATCCTCATGTTCTGTAACAGGTTCCCCATCCATGTAAAGCAGAGTCCATCCCTAACCCGATTTAAGCATAACCTTAACCAATGGATGGGAAATTGTAAATTCACCAGAGGTCTGGCCCCCATGTATCTGATAGACAGAGGCAGACAGTATTGTCTAAACTAACATACACCCCCCACATAACCTGTACAAACATTTTAACTAACACATCCCCTCCTAATAAACACCCATGATACATAGGGGCACACTTGGGTTGGATTGCATGGCTAGGCTTATAAAGACCTTGGGGGTCATTAGCCTAATATATAACTATGAACCTATGAATACAACATGTTAGGCCAATCAAGGAGAACTCCAAGGGTCTGATTATTATTTAGGACCATACTCCATAGGCAGTTATTCTCAAGTTACCCAAGGTGAATCGTCCTAGGCTATAGTGACAGAATTTGTTTTAGTGCAGAGCTGATAAATTCAGTGTAAAGCTTAAGGAACTGACAGAGTACTGCACAAGCTGGAATAGTAAAATATGTAAGACAGTTGTGGACAATGGGAGCAGTTTATGTTTGACTGCACTAGCTGCTTTTGGGGTGCATGTTAGAATGTGAAAGGGAAAGAGGTTCAAAGCTGAATACACTGCAAGTGAAGTTATGAAAGGAATAGTGAAAGCTTCAGTCTTGAGCAATAATATAGCAGAGCCAGAATGAGGGACTTACATGAACAGAATGGGAGAATTTTACATGTTAAAGATGACAGAATGTAGAGAAGGTTACAACTATGATCGCTGATAACTTCTTAGAAGCACAAAAACATCTATACCTGGACTCCGTAAGCAGTAGGTTGAATGCATAGTGGTCAAGATCAGGGCACCAAATAGCTTAATGACTGATAAACTTTAAAGCATTTAGATTGTTTGAGATTTATTACCATAATCTACATTCCAAAGAAGAGAAGGGATAGGTGTAGAGACCTTACATTTGAAAACTTGCACAATTTTACAGTGTTAAACGCTGTAGTGCTTAAGTGGATGGGTTTGTTACAGATTGTACATGGGAGTAGTTAAAGCATACCCTACACCTGTTGAAGCAAGGAATCCTCTAGGGCCTGATGGCTTGCTAGAAGAAAAATACATTTAGAAATTAGTGAGACTAGTGATTAATTTAGCAATCTTGTTGATTATGTTTTAGCTACTGAAGTGATTCCAGAAAGCTGTTGGGTGGTAGTAACTATGGTAATATCTAATGAAGGGAAGAATAAAACTTTTGCCAACTCATATTGGCCTATCTGTATCCCTAACCATGATTATATGCCATTCATGTTGTTGATGGTTAGTTGTTTAACTAATCTGATGCAAGTTTTAGTTAACTTGGACCAAACAGAGTTTACACCATGTAGAACCATCTTTGACAGTGTAGTGAAAACACTGACCCGATTAATGAATGCCTGTAAGAGAGATAAGTAAATTTGTTTTGAGTTTTGGGATCTAACTAGTATGGGATGTCCATAATGGTTTGTGGGGATGTTAAAATATATACATATATATATTTAAAATGGTTCTAAAGTGCAGTTATGAAGTGGTCAAGTTATCAGAGGTGATTATTTCAACCAGGTGAATAACTCAGGGATGTCCTATCTCTGGCCCTATGTTTTGCTTTCTGCCTGGATCCAGTTGCAGAGACACTGTGCCATTATGGTTATGCTGTTTACTGGTTGGATATGGAGGAGTACTAGCTATCCTTGCATGCAGATAACCTACTGATATTTGTTACTTCACCCCATACATATATGCTGGGGGTGTTTAAGGAATTAGACAAATTATTAGAATATTACAGTTATAAGATTAACCAAAAAATCTAAAATAAACTATAATCTGTCTCACTACATCTTGGACAGGTATACATTTTTAGAGAGCCCAAACCATTTAAAACACTTAGGTGTATATTTTGGACTAATCACTATAGATGTCAACAGAGTTATATTTTTTATTTAAAAGGGTTGAACAGTTTGTTAGAAAGTGGAAACAATTACTGTTAGAGTTTGAAGATAAGCTCTATGTGTTGCAAGTATTTGTGCTTGTCCTGCTTCTGTACACACAGCAAGGCCTTCTAGTCCTTGAGGTAAACCCTTTTTTGAGGAATTTGCAATGTCTGATACATAGTTTTGTTTGAGAGGGCAAGAGGCCACACCTAGGATGGAAAGTATTTATTCTCCCCTTTAAATGAAAAGTCAAGATGTTCTTAATTTTGAGAAATATGAAAGTACAACACAATTGAAGATGATGTGGGGGCTCTTTAGACTAGATTCTGATGCAAAGTAGAAGGATATCATTTTTGCAGACTTGGTAGGTGGCAGTTGGGGTTGTACACATTAATGAAAAAAAAAAAGGTGGACTTTGAAGGTCATCTAAATGTATTGAAAGGAAAGTCAATTAAGTGGTTATGGTAGGTTTTCAGTAAGACTCAGTATGAACAATGGCTAATGGCTAAGGAAACAGTCTGTTCCCTTTTTTCTGGGAGCAACTTTGGGAGGGTGTAACACTACAGTTTCTTCAGGTGCTGCATGAGAAGCACCGATGGGACATCTGGCAAGGACTAGTAGAAGAGGCCCTGAGAAATAAAGGTTTTAAGGGGTAAAGAAGTCTAGAGTCAAGAACTAAAATGTCCCATACTGAATAAGCTGGATTTTGAAGACACAAGAAAAGGGTTCTGTTGATTTTACAGTTATCACAAAAACTTATAGGCTATGCCAGAAGGAACTAAAGGTTTTAACTGCAAGTGCCAACATCTTTGAGAAAGAAAGATGTGTAGTACAGTCCTGACTCAGTCTGGTAAAAAGCTTTGCTGGCACATATCTGTGTTACTAAATCTAGAAGCTTCTGTACTTTTTGAGCTAGCAGCTCCACTTCAAGATTTTTTGTAATGTATTTTTAAATGTATGCTCAAGATTAGTGAGGATGCACTGAAATGTGAAATTGGATTGTTGGATGTGTGAAGAGAAGTTAGGAGATTGGATTCATTTTTTTGGGAGGTGGGGGACATGCCCAAAGTTAAGTTCCTTCAAACAGAATATTGGAAGAGTGCTTTCACAGGCATGGGGTCCTAATGTTAAGCTACATTTGATCTAATTGCCAGATGACATAGGGGAAGGTAGTGTGTACATCCAACTAATTTCCATTTAAAGTTATTTTTATCAGCAATAAGATCACTCATTTAAATGAGGGTACAATGTTCCACAGAACTGGACCTTGCCTGAGATCACTCAGTCATCTGATCTGGCTTGCAGCCACTTTGACTTCCTGTAGAGTGACTATACTGATTTTATGTTTCACTAGGAAACTCTTTAAGAGCATACTATTTATGACAGGAACATTACTCCCCTCACATTTGATATGACAAGAAGTGATATAATTCAACAGTAATATCAGTAAAGATAATGGCTTATGCAGTGTGTTTGCGACTAGTATACAGCTTGGTGGCTCCAAGCTATTCAAAATTCAAGCTGTCCTGCCAGCTGTATTAATAGAGTGTGCCAGTTTTTTAGGCAAAAGAAATGCTAGTAGCTTAACACTAGCCAACACCCTAAATAACATAATGTCAAGAAATAATGTTTTCTGCTGTTAATTCTGGGACTTTCTTCCCATTAATGACTCAGTTCACCATTTTTCTTACACCCTTATCATTTTGCATTTACAAAGGTGAGAAAAACTTCAAGGAGATATTGGTTTATGCCTTTTCTTTCTCTGGGGATGATGTTTCCATGTACCCAAGGTCTTCTATTGGAAACATTCATATCTGTTCTCTAGCATGAATTCCAAAGTAAAAGATCGTCTTGTCAGCAATTTCATGCCAGATTAGTGAGGTCTCATATAGGCTGTTCAAGACTGTCCCAGCCAAAAGGACTCCTTAGATGTGTGGCCTTGATATTAAAGGGGATGGCAATGAATTTCACAGGCTGGATAATAAACATGAATCTTTTGAGTCCACTAACATGAGCAACCCGTGACTAAGTTAGCTATCTCTGTTCACTCACTACTTTCCCTTTCAACAGATTCTGCAAGATAGACATGTCACTGTTTGACACGGTCAACACCCTGTTACCATTTTCCTGTTCTGTGCTGACATCTGCAGAGTGCTAGAGCTGGACTGAATGCCATTTCTGAAACATAACTGATGCACATCAGCAAATGCCTTCTTAACTTCTCCAAATCGTTTGGGTTTCTAATACCATGATGTGAATGGACCCCAAGTTCATGAAATTAGTATTGTTTCACTCTTTGTTGTCAGCCAAATGTCCTCTTTGCAGCACCCGCAAGGTGCCCAGTAATGACTCCTTTTGCAATTCATATGGAGTTACATGTATTGGTAGCATTTCCAAATATGACTGTAGACTCATTTTATAAGACCTGTTGCTCCTACTATCTGGGTATCTTTCGTCCACATTGCTCTCATTTCTGTTAACAAATCCTGATATTTTATGAGTTTGTGTCTCTCTGTATGCAGCACACTATAGTCACTGGGTGTGGCGATTTCAATAATCAATGCTATTTTTGTCTTCTTTTCTTGGACCACTATATTTTCTAGCATCTATCTTTTGAACTGTTGGTAATGGATGATCCCATGTGATGTAGACTTCATCATTTTCTATGATGCTTTATGGCTCATGTTTCCAGTGTTTTTCAGCCAATTCAATACCATAATGTTTGCATAAGCCCCAGTGCAACAGTCTTGCCACATTATTAAGCCTTTCCGTATACAATCCTTCAGCCATTAGTATGTTACAACCAGCAACGAGTTGTGCGACTGTTTTCAATTCAGTTTTCCAAAATCTACATTTGTCTGTTTCTCCCACATGTTCAATGGACTTTATAAACCAACATGTATGTTGCCCAAAATCTAAGGCCACCAATATTAACCTTTCATCTCTTGGTTTGAATTCACCTCTCCATAACCATTCCTGCATTCGTTCCTGATCAACATGAGGTTCTTCCAAAACTTTTCTATACTTGCAGCTATACTTATGCATTTTCCACATTTCTTGCCTTTTCATCTGGTTCTTCACCTTATATTCTTTCATTTTTTTGGCACATTCAGTTGCTGCCTAGTTTTTACCTACTTCTGGTTTGATTTCCATTCCTGCTTGACGCCAGTATGTTTCTGCTAGGTTAAGCAGCGAAGTCATATTAGATTTATTCTCCTCATGTTTCAAAACTTTCACTACATTTGGGTCTCATGAGGTCAACAGATATGTATGGAGTCCCATGACTGCACATCTATACATGTAATCAATTTCAAGGAGGCCCATCCCTCCTTTGGAATGGGGAATATATAATCTTGGTATACACTTATTTTTATAGATCATTTGGTGAGCATGAAGCATCCTTCTTGTTTTAATATCTACTCTATCCAACATGTTTTGGGGCCAGTCAATCACTCCAAAACTGTAAGTTAGGACAGGAAGAACAAACTGGTTTATAGCTTGGATTTTGTTCCTAGATGTCAATGCTGTTTTCAGGATTCATTTAAGTCTTCTAACGTATTCCTTACTAAGTTTTACTTGTATTTGTTCATGTTTTATTGCTGATCCTTCTTCAATTCCCAAGTATTTATACACTCCCTCTTGCTCAAGTTCTTTTATATCACATTCTTGTCCTAAAGTGATGTTTTCCTGGTACTGCAGTTTTTCTGCTTTAAAGGTTGCTTTTGCACATTTATCAAGGCCAAATGACATTCTAATATCATCTGAAAAAGTTTTGTCAAGCTGCAGCTGTGGTTTCATTTCCTCATCTGATGAGCTATACAGTTTTAAATCCTCAACAAAGAGAAGATGAGAAGTCTTTAGATGTTGTTTTCTAGGAGCCAAATTATAGCCATAGCTTAAGCAGTTAAGTAGACAGCTTATTGGTTAAGGGCAAGGTAGAATAACAACGGTGACAGACAGTCATCCTGGAATATCCCCCTTTGAATTTTTATCCCTGGGATAATCATTTGACCTTTATCATGGCTTCATTGCAAAGTGGTCTGCCATTGTTTTGAATGATCACTGTAATGTAGTCGATCACTGTAGAGTGTATCTTATACATTTTTAAGCACTCTTTTATCCATGAATGTGGGATACTATCAAATGCTTTTTTGTAGTCAATCCATGCCATACTTAGATTCCTGCTTTTTTTACAGTTCTCCACTATGACTTTAACAACAAATGATCCTTTGCTCCATATGACCATCTTTTATTGCCTTTTTGTTCTACTGCATTCATTGAGTTTTCTTCTAAATAATTATAAACTCTATCGACATCAGTTCCCGTGTATAGTTTTTACGTCGTCGGAAGGCAAGTTATTGGTCTATAATTTTTGGGGGAGCTTGCAGGTTCACTCTTAAGCAGGAGCATTGTTTTACCTGTTGTTAGTCAGATTGGTGTCTGTTCGATGTGTGCATATAAATATTTCTAACTCATGGATAAATCTTTGTGCAAAGATGTTAATACTTTTAACCAAAAGTTAGGTACTGCATCTGGGCCTGGGGTTTTCCAATTAGAGGGTTTTATTAACTCTATTCCAATATCTCTGGCTGTTACTTCATCCCATTTCATATCCTGTACCTTTAAACTTCTTATTCTTTCTTTTACTTCTTTTAATCATTTAGCATCTTTGTTGTGTTCCACAAGATCTTTATAGATACTTCTCCAAAATGCATCTATTTCCTCTTTTTTTTTTTTTTTTTTTTTTTGGCAGCCTTTCAATTTCTTTTACCTTGTTTCACAGTTCTCTATAAAACTTATTTGGGTCATCAGTAAATTTCTTATTTTGTACTTTTTCTTTATATTTATCTTCGTATCTTCTAAACTTTTCAACCTGTGCTGAAATTTTTAGTTTGTTATTTGCGATAGTGCAGGATAGATCCTGGTCTGTTCTAATATTGCACATTGCTTTTATCAGACCTCTTTCTCAGTATTTTTGTTGATCTATTCCCACTTCTATAGTCTTCTAACAGTGACGCCTCTTGTCTTAATTTCTTTATATTTTTCTATATTCGATACTTCCATGATGGTATTCAATCTCTCCCCTTCCTTTCCCTCACTACCCTGTGTTCTTGTGGTAGAAATTTATCAGTTATTAGTTTAGCTGGACAGTAATATAGCCTGTTTACTTCTGTTATAGTACATGGATCTCTATGGACAGTCCTAATTACTGTGTTCATTTGTTTTATCAGACTTCTGACTTTTGCAGCTTTATTGACCTTCTGCAGTCTATTTCTTTTATTGATCTTAATATATCTATGTCCATTAAATCAAGCAACTCTTACCTTATTTCATTTTCTTCCAGACTGAGGGCACATCCTTTGTTTTCCATTTCCTGTGGGCATTCTATAAAAAGTTCTATACCATCTTCCTGTGGCATGTTCTCTTCAGTTTCATCCTGTGCCATCCGTTTATCTGTCATATGGGAACTCACTGACCTATCACTCCTCAACATTGATTACATCAGAGGTTTCATGGTTTCCTGTTCCATTCCTTGCTGTCCAGCTTCAAGTGAACGTTTATACTGGTTTCCTGTGGAAGGCTCCAAAATATCTTGATATGGCACCTGAACAATTGCTTCCTGTTCCACTGGTTTCCCATTAATCTGGATGCCCATTGCTCTATCCTGTTGTGGTGTTTTCTGTATTACATTTTCTACACTGAATCCTTCACTTTCCAGGTGCTCCATAACCTCAGTTTCTATTTCTTTAACTTCTCCATTACTAATCTCCTTTTCTACTTTTCCTCTTAGTCTTCTTATCTTCTGTATTGTAAAGTTTTCCATATCCGGATTCCTTTCTCTATATTTTTCTTCAAATATCTTTGGTGCTGCTGTTTTTGTATTGGTTAGTTTTGCTTTCCACTTTGCATTAATATTACATCATATTAAATCTCTTTTCCTTTCCCATGTCCATATTTCTTCTTCACGTCTCCTGATCTTCTTGCTTCTCCTTATTCTGGGAACTCACTCCATCATGTTGTGACGTAGTCTGTGTTAGATCTTCTACATTAAATATTTCACTTCGCAGGCACTCCATAACTTCAACTTCTATTTCTTTAACTTCTGCTTTAGTAATCTTCTTTTCTACATTCCTTCTTTGTGATATTATTTTTTTTATTGTGAAGTTTTCCATATCTGGATGTCTTTGCCTGTATTTCTCTTTGACTATCTTTGGGGCTGCCTTCTCTATATTAATTAACTTTGACTTTCTCCTTTGCATAAATATTGCATGATAGCAAATCTCTCTTTATTTCCCATGTCTATATTTCTTTTTTATACTTTTCAAAAATATCTAGGTTTTGTTGTTTACATTTTCACACTTCCTCAAATGCTTGTTTTTCCTAACAGATCAGTTTATTGATTTATATACTGTTTTTCATAAATCTGTTATATTAATGAATGCAAATTTTCATTTGAAGCTTCTGAATTTTTTTCTGTGGAAGTATTTTCTATTCCTCTAATTTATCTTTTAATATTTTTGTATATCCTCTGTCTGGAAATTCTGGGCTTTTTGCATAATAGTAACAATACATAATGTCTTTCTTATCCTCAGTAGTCCACTCTATTGTCTTTATGGCTCTTCTTTGGCCTATCAGTTTTTGTGATTTTTGTGGACTGCTACTTCCTTCTACAATGGGGGGGGGCATCCTCCCCTGGGTCTGGCCTGGCCCCACTGTTGGAATGTTTCCATATTTTGAGGATTCTACACCATCATTTTTCCATTCCTGGCATCAGTGCGCCTACCAGGATTGGGCACTTTTTTATCTTGGGTCTTGTGCACCCAGAAATTGTTTTTTTGTTTTTAACTTACTTCTGTCCATGATATATGCTATATAAATACAGTCTATATATCAGTGTCGCCTTGGTGAAATTTTGTGAAAAACAGGGTCTTCCTTGTAAAGGTACTCACCAAGACTTGAGGATGAATTCAGTTTCAGCACAACTACTTTCCTTTGCTTGCTGACTTTTCATCTCTCTTTTTGATCCTTGTGTGGAAAGTTGGCTGCTGGAAAAGTCCGAAATACCTTCACTTGTTCACTGATAACAAATTGGGCTTTTTCTGTTTAGACTTTTTCGGCAACAGCTCACTGACTACAAAACAAAGTATTTTGAAGACTATTTGCCATAACTTTCATCACCAGACATTTGAAACTGTAACATGTGGACCATATTCATGACCTTCTTGTGTTCCTTTAATCCCAGCAGCCTGAGACTGTACCATAACTAGCATTTTCTAAGTCTTTCAATTTGGACTGCGATACTGTGCATAGCCGCATGATGATCCTGTACAACCACTGCACAGTCCTGGAGCCATTAACTTTACATGTTTACACTAACCCCAGCAAGGTCATTTGTACACACACAGCTTCCACTACTTCCTTCCTGACAGAATATTCTGCCTTGATTTCTACTTTATCTTGTAAATCTTGTGTAACAGGCATGGGCAGCTTATTTATATTTTCTTTAGGAATCTGGTGAATTTTAATGTGTCTTTTTGTTGCTGATAGTTGTGACCTTTGAGTTAGATCACAAAAATAAGAATGTGTAGGGGAGCAGCATCTGATATGTAGAGAGTGGGAGAGCAAAATCTCCAAACACAAGCTCTTTGATTTTATTCAGGCACCATTAGCTAATTGTTTGAAAAGAGCAGATTGACAGACACTATTCTGTGAACTTTTTATTTGATATTTAAATCTATTGGTTTGTATATTACAGTGGTCTAAAAAGCATTAATGTTCAAAGGACCAATTAAAAATATGCATAGCATACAGTATAAATAGTAAAATTTAGAGCAACAGCTGAAAGATCGATGATATTCAGAGTAAGACCTCTATATGATATTCAGAGTAAGACCTCTATAGCTGACCTTTGACTGAAGCAATTCTTCATCCATCTAATTTGCATTTTCTGACTTTCAACTAATTGTGTTTTCATTTAAACAATCTATAGGATTCAATAAACTCTGTGTAAGCTTTGTGCGAAGCCTACATGGAGTTTACATGTTTGCACGTTGAGCAGCAGTGGTAATTACATATTCATGCCACACACCTCATTTAAAAGTAAACAGGTGCAGTTTCATGGCTGGCAGTAGTGTTGCCAGCCAGGAAACCATGTAAAGCAACAGAAATAACAAACTTGTTTACTGTAGAGAAAACTAGCTTAGCAGGATTGCACATAATCCCACAATGATTACCAGAGTTTATCATATAGTAATGTATATGGTCCAAACACAGTACAGGACAGTGTATACACTGCAGAGTATTATGAAATTCAATTCCAGGCATTCTGTGCAAAAGATGTGTAGATGATCTGTAAGGGTACATGGATTGCCATTTAAAATAAACACTCAGGAGAAGTGTGTGTAATGAATAAGAGCACATTGCCGAATTGTAGAAATGAAAATAGGAAAAAGGAAAGGTGAAAGATTGTAATGTACAACAGATTAGAGCATGTAAATGGAATGCAGTTGTAGCAGGAACACTAATCACATATAAGCACGGTATAGAATGGCCTGCACAGTGAAAATGTATATTATGTGACTGTTAGGCAAGGTGACATAACAATGGAAAAGAAGTTTTTGTGAGATAACATCCTGACATGAACAACGGAAAGGACATGTACCAAGGATGCTATATGCAAGTAGGGTTGGGTGCATATTGTAAAGCTGTGCAAACTGATTTGCCTGACAATGGGTATAATGTCAGCAGAGGTTTCCAACAAGTGAGACACAGTTACAGGTTCATGGACAACAGAAAAAGAAGTGTGTACAACCATGGACAATATCAGAATAAAACTACCATTAATTCCATATCTCTGACACAACATATGTGATTGTGACTGGTCATAGATGGTTCTGCATGAACACACTTATACAATTATTATGACCTCAGTAGTCTATGAGGGTAATCAGGCACACTGTCCTGACACGGTAACATGTGCTGGAGGTATTAGGAGGGACACTGTTATATGTGTATGTGACATTATATCACTACATGCTAGTTGACTGGTGTGCATGGCATATATACATGGCACAATCCACACTGTCAGGAATGTAACCCATGCCATGATTGTTGTCAAATAGCTACATATGTAGTGTGTGCGTCACCAGAACATCTGATGTAACACTTTAATGGGTGTTCCACACCATCAGACAGTAATGTTTATGCAACAAAAAATACCTAGGTATGGCCAAAAAGATGTACAACAGCATACTGTGGCAAAGGTGTTACACTTCAAATGCACATCACTGGAAGATGTGTAGGGAGGTACATGAACAAGGGAGCATTGTGCTCAGTTACTGGTGTGATGAAGGCTGTGAACTATGGTGGTATTATGACCTTTGATGTGGATGTCCTGCACATATTCAGTAGTTGTATTACATACAAGGGAATACTCCCCACTGTGGCCACATGCTGGTGGATGTTATACATACCATCTACCCCAGGACACAGGTCAGATATCAGTTGGTTTGCTTATAGGTTGTGATGTCTACATTATCCTTGGGTTGTGAGTTTGTTTTCATAATGTAACAAATGCCCCCATGTTTTTGTTCCATCTCATGTGTTGTAATGGCTGTGTCATCAGTCTTTAGTGTATGTCAATACTGTCTGTATTATACTAATATCATAGATGGATCAATGATTGCCCACAATCTGTAGTTCTGCAGACAGCTCTTTGGACATGGTATGCGTATGTCATTCTTGATGTCTGTGACTTAAATAATGGACAGAAAAGGGCCTAGGAGACAGCCCTAATGTATGGACCTGATCACTGGACCCAAGATATAGGTCACTCCATACATTTCAACATATTTAGATGCCATATATGTGATCCAGTGGTATACCCACTTGGTGATATAGCTGTTTATAGCCACATCTGACAGTGTAGAGTGAATACCTCAGTGTCAATTTGTGTCAAATAACTTGGCCTAATCAAGTTCCAAAGGATGTTAGTGTTATCATCATGCATGTCCTCAATGTCCTTTTTAAGGATGTAGCATTAACAGCTCACATGCGTGTTGCACATAGCCAGGATATTACTAGTATCCATTTAGAAAAGGTCCATGATAACATGTTGATCTACTTCACAGATGAGGAGAGTCAGGATGTGTCTACACATGCATGCATCAGGTGCTGCCCCACCCCCGACTCAGATGGATGCATGTTGATGTACACCCTTTCTACAGGAATATAGTCCATGTGGAGGGTGTGTTGAAGTGTGTACCCAATTGTGTCAGGTAGGTGTATGCTCTGACTCACACTATATGTGATCTGTGATGCTGTCACAGCCCACTGATTCTGTGTAATAGGCCTGGATGAAGGTAAGGCAATGCATACTGACTATCCTGATCTGACCTAGGGTTTGGACACAACTCCCCACTCAAGTATCATACAGAAACTCTCCCAGCTGGGGATTAACCCTTATGTCACCAGACGGTTAACCAATTGGGCCATCAAAAGAACACATACTGTGAAAGTTGGTGACTAGTAGAGCTGTCACCATTGGCATACCCCAAGCATCTGTGCTTGACCCTTTACTGTTTGGAATCTATTTCTCAACAGTCCAGGCTAAAGTATATGGCCTTTGGCTTACCAAGTTTGCTGATTCTTACATATTCGGTGCAATCATTGAGTCCACCAATGATAATAGCATCAGACACTGTTATACCTAACACAGACAAATGGCTGGTGCCAAAGCCACATGGTCAACAAATAAACACAAAAATGTGCTATTATTTTGGCCTTCTGCAAAGTGGAATTCAATGATAATTATTGCATTAGCACTCTCCCTATGCTGGAACCCTGTGTTGCAAGACCTGTGAACACATGTAGATAGGAATCTGAACTTCAACCACCAAGTTTCTACAGTGGTATGGAAAGGCTACATCATGCACCTCATAAGTCAGGCCATCACAACCAGATCTGAGGATTATAAAACTGCACTGTACTTGAAACTCATCAGAACACTAACAATACAATGCTTCATTCTGCATGTACCTCACCAGACACTTGCAGCAGCTGGAGAGACCACATTTCTCATTAAGAAAATACAGACCCTACAAACTATGCCATGGCATATGTGGATAGACTGAAAGTTCTGTCATTGTAATCTGAATTGTATAGGATGAAGTGACTTGTGCCTGGCCTACAGGCCAGTCTCAGATCCTGCCCTGGAGGGATACTGCACATTCACAAATCAGCTATAGCTGATGACATCAGCAGAGTATGGTGAGAGGAAGATGGTAATAGCAGTGTCCCACAAGCTGGTGTAAAATGATCTCTGTAATCTCAAGCAAGTGCACAAATGCACACACACACAGTTGACTGCAGTGAGACTAGAACCACTACCCACCTAAGTACATCAACCAGAGAGCTTTGTATTTAAGGCAAGTATCACAGCTCAAGTCTGATGTGGAGAGTGTCTGACAACAGTTTATAGCTGATGACATCAGCAGTGTCTGATGAGGAGAAAATGGTAAAAGCAGTGTCCCACATGCTGGTGCAAAATGCTCTCTGTAATGTCAAAGAAGTGCACAAACACACATATAGTGCAGTTGCCTGCAGTGAGATCAGAACCCCTACCTATCTAAGTAAACCAACCACAGAACTCAGTACTTTATGCAGGCACCACAGCACAAATCTGGCTTTTAAAAGGCTGTAGGACAATTTATGTTGGATGACATCAGCATCAGCACTGGATGTTGGAGAGAAAATGTTGGGAGACCTCCATGATATGGATGTGTAGGCTCATGCAAGTGTCAAAATATTGGCAATCTATGGGATTGTAGTGGTAACTGTAGGATACACATTTATGCTCCTCTAAGTAGACAGACACACGTACACATACCTCCCAGTTGACTGCAGTGAGAACATATTCCCTTCCTATCTAAGTATAGTCCACAGACTAGAGACCTCAGTACTTTACACAAGTGCCACAGAACAAGTCTGACTTCTATAAGGCTGCAGGCCATTTGGTGGATGGCAACAGCACTGGATGTTGGACAGAAAATGTTGGGACACCTGCATGAAATGGATGTCAACTGTCAAGATATTTCAAGTTCTGCATGTTACCGGATTGATGTGTGTGCAATGTGTAGTATTTAGTGGTTGTGTTCCAATGTACTAGTATACTTTAAGAGATAGCTTTACAAAATATATGCACACAGATATCCACATTACTACAAGTGTTAGAAAACCTGAATGTGTATTGCCATTCTAAAGATATGAAGGGTACATAACATAACATTTGTTCTTAATTTATATAGTGTAGTTGATATCTTTGTTTACAGGTACTGAGAAACCACGGTTACTGTGCAATGAGGGAGGTAACACATATCTGCATTTTAAATATGTGACATAACAGATGTCCACATTACTACAAGTGATAGAAAACCTGAATGTGTATTGTCATGCTAAAGATGTGAATGGTATATAACACATTTGTTATTATTTTTTGTAGTGTAGTTGATATATTTGTGAACATGCACTGAGAGACCACGGTTGCTGTGCAATGAGAGAGGTAACACGTATCTGCATTTTAAATATGTGACATTTTCTTAGATATGGCATTCATTCTTTTCTGTTTCCACATGTAGTTTCATGTTATGAATACTAAATGGACAGAAAAAAAAGTAATGCATGCTATTGTCCACATTGCATAGTACACTGCCGAGCAGGGGGTTTGCGACATGGTTGGAAAAAGTGTTTGCGCATGTAAGATATACATTTGTACTGCTTTTCCTGTTTGTGCATAGATAAGCAATACACAAAAATGAGCCTCAATGCTAAATTCTAAGACTTCTCAGTACTGAGGGTATGAAACACACTTGCTGCTTAGCTGACTTTGTGGCAGCAGGTGTAAATGCATTGACACCTTTCTTTTTGAGCCCAAATGATATAGGATTCAAATCTAGGTGTATCTAATACTTTTAAATATGTACTGATAATGCAAGGAGATAAATCTTTATTCTACATTCACCATGTGTTACTGTGTGTTGATGTATTGCAGTGTGTTTAAGTGGCATTGTGCGGAGGTAACTGTACCACAGAACATCCGTTCACCATCGTTTGGTATTAGTGCTTGATGCCAAACTACATACAAACATAGAGGCTAAGAAGTGAAGGGCTGCATTGGTTATTTTGGTACTTATGTGTGTTGTGTGTGATTCTATTTTTGACCAGATTATAGGTGTTAAAATGAGGTAGATAGGAAAGTGGTGAAATGGCGGGGGGCAAGTAGGGGGAAGAACAAAGGGAAGACAATATAGGAATGTGCAGGAGGGAGGAAGGATAGAACCATAGCTGTCCATTTCTTCAACAGTGTAAAATGAAAATATGTACAGAATATTAGCTGAATTTGGACTGCCAACTCCACACAGAGGGGTTACCACAATGCAATCATGTTTTACAGACACTTGGACCAAATCAAGTGTGCCAAGAAGACACAGGTGAAATGGAGAGCCATGTATGGGGCAATATATATATATATATATATATATATATATATATATATATATATATATATATATATATATATATATTTTTTTTTTGTGGGACAGGTCCCCACTTTTTTTCTTCAGTAAGAGAGGAATGCTGGGTAAGGGACATTGGTGTTTCTGGGTCAGGTAAGTTGGGTAGGTAAGAAAAAAATGCAAACAAACAAGACAAACAAGACAAGACACAGATGGTAAGGTATACAAAATGTTGGGGGACACTATGATTGGGGTTAGGAAGGGGACAATGCAAACTCATGTCCATCAAATATGAGGACATTGACAATCTAGTCCTCACCCACAGGACTGTCATCACTGCCCCCTTACTCTACTGGCTGATGGAGTGCTTTGCATCTTTTCCTTCTATGGACAATGACAGAGAACAGCATCTCCATCTGACATAGGCATACACCAATGGTACAGTGCATGACCTTATGCACCGACCCTGGCATATCCAGGAAGATGATGAAATCCCCACCTCCACCAGTACTGCCAGAGGGTACCACAGCTCCAGCTGCTGTGGTAGTGCTACCTGAAGGTGCAGGTAGTGCAGGGACAGCAGAGGCAGAACTTCCAAGTTGGGTAGTGGAGCAGGTGGAGCAGGGGCAGGCTGACACATTAAGGTTGACCTACATCATTGTGCTGTGAAGCATTTAGTGGTCTGTTACAGATGGACAACATGGAGACAGCTTGATGACACATAATAGAAAATAACAAACAAATAAGGGTTGGGGTGAGAGAAAAAAAATAGAGATAGAATTAGTACCATCATATGTGACATACAATGCATTATCACAATAATACAACAATTTTATCTGAAGTATTGCATTTAAGTATACACCCTAACAACTACAGACTATAACTGCAGATTGCTCAAAGTAATCCTTGCAATGTCCATATTTTAAACATATACTTGGTCTAATTATACAGATTACAGTTAACAGCAAGGCATTTAAGCCACTTGTATAGATTTTCATTTATGTTATATAATTAAAGAATTACAGTATTGTACAGTTGTTACTCATGGGATTTGAACCCACAACCTCTGACTACAGTCTTACACTTGACTCTTAAAGTTAGTTTGTGCTACAGACTTATGCATGCATACTTGCTTTTACAGTTATGATATGCATGCTTACTTTGCCAATACTGTATAGAAAACAAGAACATGTAATTTTAACATTTAAAGCTACAGTAATACTTCTCTTGTGCTGCATAGATACCACTTCCTTCCTTCAGTCTCTCCAGATGATCTCCATGAACCTGCCTTTTCAACTCAGTTTCATGATTAGCTGTGGAAAGAAAAGAATAAAGAAAAGAAGGGAAAAGAAAAGTATGCATGCCAGTCGTGCATATATTTAGCTTTCTATGTATTATAAATGGATGAATGCATCCCTATTATGCATGTTAGGTTAGTGAAGTGGTGTCTACACTGTTTGCCAGTGTTTGGGATGCCAGTCACACTGAATACAACCTTGGTAAGACTATTCCAAGCCTTAGACATGTACTGAGAACCAGAATAGTCCCCCTTGCAGAAGCCTTTGGACTCCTAAACAAGCAATCTGTATGCCATAAATTGGGCACCTTCCCTCTAATGTCAGACATGTCTAATACCAAAAGTAGAGCAATGACAAAATGAAGATTTCCCACCAATTCCTTTTATGGCATTTACTGGTAGTGTGCAGACCTGAGAAATTTTGCCAACCACATTTGAGAGATGTTAAGTGGATAGCAACAGTGCCAAGCAGGGAAGAAAGCAATTTTTGAAACTGGATGGTTAATCTGACACTTGGCATTATTTTGAGGGATGTCTGCTGCTGTATTAGGTGATTTAACATTTCTGACATGCACTGGGGGCATGAATGTCCTGACATGACACATTTGTTTGGCTTTATACACTGCTGAAATTCATTTTTACAGTGTGGGATTCAAACCTATGCATAAGGGATAAAACATTTTCTTCCACAGAGGTAAATTTCCATCTTTGTCAGAGAAGAAGTGCTTCATAGACATAGTCATGAATCTTTCATAAATACAGATGACAGTTTGAGGTGTTAACCATGCATTTGTGTGACCTGACAAGGTCCTGGTATATAGGTTAATTTGTTCTTTATTTAAGTGTGAAGGCAATCCAAGTCCAGATAGCAGAATCATACTTATCGAAACATAGTAGACAGTATACCCTCAGTCATACATCTAAACCTTCAAAACACAGTAAGGGTTTTGTATTCCTCATACATATAATTCATATCAGCTCCATTATATATGATTATGTATTTAGTATTATAAGTGATATTGAATATAATGTGAAATGAAACAACAGTAAAATGTCTGGAATTTCCTGTATTAGAACCCAGAGCCATGTGTATGGCAGCCCTACATTTACATCTGTTACCACAGGAATATTGCAATAACACTTGTGTATTTTCCTGTTCATTACTATAAAGTGGACTGTCACAACAGTAAAAATATGTTACACTTCTTGTATTAGCATCCAGGACCATCTGTATTACAGCCCCACACTTACATCTGCTGCCACATGAATAGTTAAATAACAGTTGCGTGATTCCCTCTTCATTCTTAAGTTCTGTGAGTTAACTGCCCAGCAATGCTGCTTAGCATGTTTGCAAGGTACCCAACAGAATTAAAAGAATGCATCAGTTTTAAATTGTCAACTGTCCATGTCCTGTCTGAAGATGTTCAATGGCTACAGGTGTTGAGGAAGCTTGCTAACTGTTGTGGAATGTCATTTAGTGACATTGCACAATGGAAAGCAAAAATTGCAGCAATCCATCCTTTTTGACTTTTACACTTTCTACACCTTGTCTACAGGTGTACTGTCTTCTTCCTGTGCAGGCCACTAGTCCAGGTTTGTGCAATGCTAATTGTTGCAGAGATGAGATAAGCACAGCTAAACATGATATTCCATCTGTTTCTCCATTTTCCTTGTTTATGCTAAGCTGTGCTTGTGCAAACACTGGCATTTAGGAAAAAAAAAGAAAAATACAAAAAAGATAAATTTAGGTGAAATGAAGAAAAGCAATGTATTAAATAAACAACACTACAAATTTTATGTTGGTACACATGAAATATTTTTACACAGGTCTGGATTTGATCTGTAACTCCATTGGGCCTTCAAAATACAATAAGGGGGTTTTATCCCTCTTGGTCACTCAAACAGCTTTGCAGCAAAGAACTAATATCATTGCACTTACAACCAACTGCACCATCATCCACATTACTAAAAAAAATGCCAGTTGTTTGTACATGTATTAATTTCAGAAGTAGTGCACTGAATGATCACACAGCCATTTCTGACTATTGTTTGCATAAATGCAGCTCTGTCTTATCTCTCTGTGTTTTTTCCTAGCTGACCAGTAATTTCAGACATGAAGTCTGTCAGGCACTCTGTATCAGTGTCCTTAATATGTGTGAGGATATTAAATGGCAATAATATACAGTTGTCAAGAAATTGAGGTAAGGTTTTATGTTACTAAAAAGAAACTGTGAAATGTGTGCTGCTTGTTTACATATAAAATCTTGATACAATTACTTCTACAGTTTGTAAGTCTAACATGGCTGACACACCCAGTGGAAGTAGGAGAGTCTGAATTGCTGTTGTTTTTTTCCTTCTCCCTACCAGTAATCATTCACAGTTGCAATACATTAGCAATAAACACTGAGGGAGTGCCTGCACTATGTTTGCATATGCTACACGGAGCCAAGTATTTGGGATTCAGCAGTTCTAATGAGTTTGCAGCTCATTTGTATCTTCATTGCGCTCACAGCCCTGAATCTACACTATAGAAAGGAACAGTGTAGCTAGGGAACCTGAACGTGAGGAGACTTGTTTGTGTAGATAACACAGAAGAAGCTATTACTTTGGGATCTATCTGCACAGAAGACTACTGCTTGAATGGTATGCTTGAATTTTTCAGCTATATACTGCATATGCTTAAATGTCAATAAGAAAAAATCTGTTTATATATATATAATATATATATATATATATATATATATATATATATATATATATATATATATATATATATATACATATATATATATATATATATATATATATATATATATATATATATATATATACATTAGCATATAGCATATTTTATCTGTATCTATTTCTAAGAATTGTACTGATGGCATAGGCATGTTTGTCAGGGCATTTTACTTTCTCAGATTCACAGCCTTATTAACTATCATCACAAGTTCTAATATTACAATTGTTTTTCTCTGTATGCTCTTCTATTGTTATTTCCGTGAAATGTAAATGTCCTATATTGTCAATGACATAGGGGTTTTAACCTTCTAGGATGGCTCATACACACCTGTAGGGAGTGCTGGCCACAGTTAGACATGACTGCCAATTGCTTAAAATGGAATGCTCTGTGGAAAATGTGTACACATGTTTCAGAGACAGTTTACTTGATAGCACTTTTAGCATATCACTGATGGTTTGTTAGCAAAATATGTCATTTGCCTGTTGTTTTGGGGGTGGAAGAGGCAAGTTACATTTCTGTTTTGGTACAAACAAGATTTGTCTATTGTTACTGTCCTTGTTTTGGATCCAACCTTGCTTTGCATGTGATTGTAATATGTTACAACCACACAATTTCCTTTTTATATTTGAATATCTTAACTATGTTATGTTTCTTCAGTGGATAATAGTGAAATAACTACCTTTTATGTGTTATATCATAGCAGGACTTTTATTTATGTGATACTTATGCATATTATCCAACTTATGTGTTTTATGTCACCTAGAACTATGGCACCCAAGCATCCTAATCCCTGCAAACCCCCCTTCAGTGACCCTGAAAATGAAATCATCATGGAAGCATTTAAGCATCATGGTGCCTTTATATTTGTGAGGGTATGTAGGAATATGTCTGACAGAATGCCAATTTGGCAGCAGACAGTTGCTGATGTGAATGCAGTAGGTGGTCAGAAAAGAACATATACTTGGATGCACCATAGAGCCACTGATATGATTTCAATGGCCTGGAGGAGACCGTTTGCAGTGGCCCGTGAATGGTTGGCTACTGGGGGGGCTGCTACAGAGCCACCACTGACACCAAATGAAGAGATTCTGTCTACTGTCAGGGATCCAGCTCATTGGAAAGTGCACATTGCATGTCTGGTGATGCTGTTTCAAGAAGGACAAGCATGTCCCAGGAGGATTTTTCAGGTAGGCTTGGCTATCTCAATTGTCAAATATTTCTTGTATAGTAAAATTTTGTCAGCAATGCTTAAGTTCTGTTTAACATCACATTTCTTTTGGGGGGTAGTTGTGGATTGATACAGTTAACAGCACATTCTGGTTGATTAAACATGGGCTTATGGCAGACATGTCATCCAAGTTTTTGTTAAAAGTATTGTTAATGTACATATAAAGGGCAAAAAGTTTTAACCCCCTGTATTAGTGTTCATTTGATGATGGTGTTCTTACCTTTTGCTTATCTTCTTCCAGGACCATCCAGCATAGGAGCCTACAAGCAATTGCACATGGTAAGACTAACTTTTTTATGTCAGTACAGTTGAGCAATTCAAAGAAATATTTAGTTTGTGATGTGGGTGTCAGGACTGTTGTGTGTATTGCTGTAGTGTCTGTAATAGCTGCACCACTGTTAGTTTGTTAGCATATATTGAACTATATTAGTGCAGGTATTATTTTTTTACTGTGTTTGTTGCTGATTATCACAAGTCATCCTGAGAGTGTTAGTGTGGGACACCTGATGTCAGAGTGTCTGCAGACTATGATGATGATGGTGACCAAACAGAGGCACAGTCGGTGGTGCAGAGATTGAATCTGACACTGAGGTTGACATTCAGCTATCCCCTGTAATTTCACTGGAAACAGCCAGTAGGCCTATTCCAGCACATTCCAGTGAGACCTCAGATATTGGACAGGGGGAGGGTGAGACACGTGATCAGGGCAGTGTGGTTACTGCTGCTTCAGTGTCTGTTGACTGTGGCTGTAGGCCAAAGTGTGGGCAAGGTGCCGCACAGCAGTGTTGTTAGGGGTGCTCAAAGGAGGCCTGTTGTCCATCCTCCACCTGAACCAGGTGTCTCTCCTCATGCCATTTGCAGTATGTTTAGGGCCATCATGGTGGCGCAGGCATGTTCCAGTAGGTCCTCCAGAGACATGCTTAGGGCTGTAAATGTGGCACAGGCTGACATCCATGACTGCCTCCACCATGTTGCCGATTCAATGGATCAGATAAATTACATGCTGGAATGGATGGTGTCTGGTGTCCATGTGGGCATAAGTCAGCCACATCATCTAATGTTAGCCAACATGGCCATGCCTGATCATGTTCCCATAGTGGCACTACTTCCACTGCTCCGACATCAGCCTGTTGCAAATACACATGAATTAAAGCAACAGCAGCCCCTAAGATTCTTTCTGCATAGACTCCTTTCCATAGCTGTATTCCAATAAGTTTTGGAATTCACACGGAAGACCAGCACTCAGTCTATATGGGTGCTTTATATCTTGGTGAATAGCTCCTCCATCATGGATTAGTTGATTAGCATGCAGTTCAGCTGCTTATGCTGTAATTAGCATGCCGCAGTGTTTATCATGGTTACTGAAAACAAAACAGTCTGCTATTGTGTGCAGGTCATGGCATGATATGCACATGGTGTTAGCAGACCATGTACACTTCATTGAATCTACCCTAATATTTGAAAACTTTTGTTTTAAGAAACATTATTCTAATAAGACTTTTTATAAATCCTATGGTATATGAAATAAAATATTTATTTTTGCCTTTGTTAAAACCAGTCTCATATAATCACTGCTAAATCATCAGAACTTTCACTGCTAAATAATAAAAGGTTTCGAGGACAATCCATTCTTTTTGCAAATCTCACAAGGGCTAGAATCTCTTACTATTAGAGACTCTGTCCCATGCAGACTTGCCACCAGTACTTCTCCAGCAAAATTGTGATGGTAACCTATAACCTTCCCTCTACCTTCTGATTTCACTCCAGGACCTTTTCTTCACTTTTTACATAACAAAAAGTCAATTATTAGTTTCCTGTCTGACCCCCCCCACACAAATTTGCATAATGCTCAAGCAAGGAAACAGAATGTTGTCAAGTGGTGACTAAAACCTTTATATAAACTTCAGAAAGATATGCTAAAAAGCACTAACATTAATGCAATCATTCTTAAGAAAATTGATTACTGCATGAAAATGTACAAAAGTAACAAGAAACACTACTTACTTAATAAGGACAGCGTAATATTAAATGTATGCCTATGTGTATATGAAAATCTCAAGGCTGATCTAAGTTTAGTTACCATGGTGTGAATTGAATATGCAGCTACCTTATACCAACCATATGCACCTTCCGATCTGCTACCCAGTCTCTCCACAGTCTTCCTTACAAATGTCTCAATTAATCACCTACAAGTCAAAAGAAAACTAATCAGACTTTACTTCTCCTTGGTCATTCTGGAACTTATTATCTGAAGTCTCTGAAATCCATGATTGTGCTGCACATAAACTCTTCCAAATCCCTCTCACTTTCCACTTATTTTTGAAGTTATATTTTATTATCCCATCTTACATATTTTTCTTGTTTCCAACATTTCATGAGTCTCAGTACTACCTATTTTATTTAAAAAAAACTTTTTAAAAGTGTATTCTCACAGCTGACTGACTACTACAAAATTCTATATGACTCATAATATGGGTTCCATCAAAGGACAACCTCTCCTCTGGTTTCCTCTCTTTGATAAATCTGTTTACAATAAAAATAAAAAGGAGGCCATCAGAAGGCAGCAAGGTCTTTGACTCCATGTCTTACATTAAGTAACCATTTAAAATGTGGGGAATCACAATGCCAAATCCTGGAATGCAGAGACTGAATGACCAAAATAATCCCAGCTTATAATTACTAACCTCTTAGGCTGACATTTCTTGGAATACTGGCAAGCACAAAAGACACGCAAGTACAACAAGGTGCACAGACTATACCGAATGCATGCCAAACACAAGAATTGTCCAGCACCTAGGAGGTTGAAGAGAATCAAAAATTCTTTATTGTGGCAACTCCAAAAGTAATAGCAGACCAATTTCGGCAATAGTAGAGCCTTCTTCAGTGCTACAACACACAATGAAAACGTAATTTGTTTAAATACACAAGCACATAATCAGAGTCATGTTCTTATTGGTTCATACCAAAATTAGGTAAGCTCATTAATTATTAAATATATTTCAACTTTTCATTGTGGCTGGTCTTTTTGAGAATTTTTAACCTTTGAAATCATTTATAATTATTTGGTGACACAGTGGCCACTTCTGAAAGCTTTGCTGCATAGGTCAAACACTACCATTTTTATTAGTATTCATTTTACTCAGTATAATTGGGTACTCTTGTAAAAGCCTTTAAGTAGCTGGCTTTGGAGTGTTCTGCTGATAAATTTGTGCCAGCCTTTTTCGTGTGTGTGTGTGTGTGTGTGTGTGTGTGTGTGTGTGTGTGTGTGTGTGTGTGTGTGTGTGTGTGTGTGTGTGTGTGTGTGTGTGTGTGTGTGTGTGTGTGTGTGTGTGCGTGTGTGTGTGTGTGTGCGTGTGTGTGCATGTGTGTGCGTGTGTGTGCGTGTGTGTGTGTCAGTTACTTGGAACAAGAACATAGAACACTGGTTTTACAGAGAAGGGAGTGGAGGACTTGGCTTGGAATATTTGACTGAGGGCTGAACTCTGCAGCTGTGTCAGTGGGGAGTCTTTTTGGAGGCCTGGATAGAGAGAGAGAGAAACCCAGTTCCAGGACAGGAGTGTGTTCCCTGTGTGCTCTAAATGGAAAATGTGCTTGGTGCGGAGAGCTGCAGGTATAAATACTTTGTGTATTTATTTCTGTGCAAAGTGAACATCTCTCACTAGTATCCTTGGTGAAGATTGAGACTTGATCACTGTCCCAGAGCAAGGACTTCACATCAATATAATGGAACAGTTGATTCATTCTCCTACTGGGGTACAAACATCCTTGATCTTGTACTTACGAACATGGGGAGTGGTTGATGTTCCTTACTCAATGTATTGTCTTTGCCTGTCAGTTCTGACCATAAGGTAGTATTGCTTGAAATAAACACAAAATAAAAACAGGGATACAGCAAAACCAAAAACCTTTAGTAACTATTCCAAGGCTAACCTTCCTCTACTGACACCTTGGCTAAATTCCAAGCACCTCTAAACCCAGTAAACACTATAGCATATGCAGAGCTATTTACAAAATCTCTGTACAGCCATATTGATAACAGTATAGAGGGAGCTGTGCCCACTTATAATAAGAATAAGACAAAACCAAGAGGCAAGTCACCCTAGTAGAATCACAATATTAATCAGTTATTCAATAAAAGAAAAAAAAATGTTGGCCAAGCATAGGAGAAACAAAGCCATATATACTAAAATCCCCCTGACCAATCTAAACAGGCAGCTAAGAAGATTAATTAATACTTTAAAGGCCACATTTGAAGAAAAAATAACTTCTCAGGCAAAGGACAACTACAAAGCTTTCTACAGCTATGTCCATAACCTCAGGGTAAATATGCAACAATGCTCAGAACTTATTGTAAATGGCAACACCCACACTGAATCAGATGCCATTGCCATCCATTTGGCTGACAGGTTCAGCTCAGATTTCTTCCCCAACTCCTCCTTCATGATAATCCAAAGGAGATACCACATACCACAATCTCCCCAACCATTACTACGGAACAGGTCATTAATGGACTCATCAAGGCCAAAAACACTGCATTGTTGGGCCCCAGTAAAATCCTGGGATGTGTAATGAATAGCATGGAACATGACCTCTCTGGTCCAATTTGAATTACTGTTCAAATGGAGCCTACCATCAGATTTTATGCCCAAGGAATGGAAGAAGGCTACAGTCATTCTCCTGCACAAAGGAGGACCAACTACTGATCCAAGTAACTACAGGTTCATAAGTTTAACCAGCCTCATATGTAAGGCCATGGAAAGAATCATTATTGACATGATAAATGAGGACTTAGGTAACCTGCAAATGCTGGACCCATCCCAGTTCAGCTTTGTTAAAGGAAGGTCATGCCTTTTAAATCTGGTGGACTTTTTGAGAGGGGCATGAAAGCATTGAATGATGGCAAGACTGGGAACACAGCCTACCTCGACATGGCCAAGTTTTTTGAGACAAATTCACTAATTTAGGTATAAACTCTTCTATCACCCACTGGATAGTGGCTAATTGATAGGACCCAAGAGGTCAAAATAGGTGAAGCCACCTCCACAAAGATGCCAGTCACTGGGGGAGGGGGGTCCTAAGGACTCAGTACTTGCCCCAATCCTTTTTGGCATGCATTTCTCTGAAATATAAGCAAATACTGAAGGTTTATAGCTGACTAAGTTTGCAGAAGATTGCAAGCTAGTCATTTATCATAGACTCCCCTACAGACACTAGCATTCTTCAAGAAGGCCTATCTCTGACTAACAAATTGTACTAATGCCAGGGTCTTACACTCCATGCTAAGAAATGTATAATTGAATCCTTAAGTCAACCATCCTGGCTAATTATCATGTATCATGTTGATAATACGCTCCTAAGAGTCAAGCCAGGCATCTGTGTTTGCACATAGACAGTAACCTTAACTTTGGCTGCTATGTGATCACAGTGGTGAAGAAATCCTTTTATGTTGTGCAACTTATAAGTTAGGGCATGGTATCTAGGTCCAAAGAGGTCATTATCCCATTGTACTCCACACTTATCAGACCAACCACAGAGTACAATTCTCCCTTTGGTATGTACCTGACCATATCCAGCAACTAGAGTGACCTCAGGGACTCCTTACAAAAATAATACAATGTGTAACAAACATGACTTATGCAGAGCATTTTATATCCCTTTCCTTCTACTCCGTCTCCTATAGCTTGCTGAGACTTGATCTATGCTTGGCTTACAAGGCATCTGTAAACCCCACACCTATGAATCTCCTGCATATTCATAAGTCAAATGGTACCAGAAATACAAGGTCTAGAGACCTGAAATTTGTATATCACTTAAGCACAACATGCTGGAGAGACAGATATGTGTCCCAGTAGACTGCCCTCCAGTGGAACAGGCTTCCCATCAATGTGAAGCTGAGTTCATCTATTACTCAATTAAATACAATCTAAACCAGTGGATGGAGAATAGGAAGCTTACACCAGACCTTTAACCCATGTCCCTTATGGACAAAGAAGGTTTATAAATGCTGGCCTTCAATGTCCTATTTGGATATTATTCTTTTGGGAAAGCCTGGCTAGGCTTAAAAAGGCCCCCTGGGTCATTAGCCTAGTAACAATCTATGAACGAATGTTAATGCTGTTCATTTTAATGGAGGGCTTGATGTTTGAAAGCAAAATGTATTTACCAAGCAGAGCAGCACAGCATCAGTGGCTGCACATAGCAGCTGCACTGGAAAATATCAATGGCATCTTATTATCAGTACAAATGTTATATGGTAGCTCCCCAGAGCAAATGTTTAGAAATCCATAAAATGATGAGAATGTCCAAATATATGCCTGATATTTTTTATCTGTTTCTCATAAAATTGTGTTTTTCTGGCAAATCACTGGCAAATCATTGAGGACTGAAGTCAGAAAATAATGGCAGATGTTTGAGTTTCAGACTTCATATCCTTCAGAAAATTCATACTAAAGCAAAACTTGTTATTCTATCAACTTTCTAAGCTTGTAAGAGCAATATTTAAAATGTGTACCTTTGTTACCCCATTATTTGAGGCTTTGTCCAGATTTCTTGCTCTAAGAGGTTGAGAGGTATGAGTGTTGCCAGTGTCAGCTCTAGTGTTATCAGTATCATCTCTGAAGTGTTACCAGTGACATCTCTAAGGTGTTTCCTGTGACAAGTGTGAAGTGTTACTAGTGTCAGGTCTGAAATTTTACCAGTGTCAGACCTGGAGCTTTACCAGTGTCATCTCTGAGGTGTTACCAGTATCAGCTCTGAGGTGTTACCTGTGTCAGCCCTGAGCTGTTACCAGTGTCAGCTCTGAGGTTTACTAGTGTCAGCTCTGAGGTGTTACTAGTGTCAGCTCTGAGGTTTTATTAATGTCAGCTCTGAGGTGTTACCAGTGTCAGCTCTGAGGTTTTATTAGTGTCAGCTCTGAGGTGTTACCAGTGTCAGCTCTGAGGTGTTACCAGTGTCAGCTCTGAGGTTTTATTAATGTCAGCTCTGAGGTGTTACTAGTGTCAGCTCTGAGGTTTACTAGTGTCAGCTCTGAGGTGTTACCAGTGTCAGCTCTGAGGTGTTACCAGTGTCAGCTCTGAGGTTTTATTAGTGTCAGCTCTGAGGTGTTACTAGTGTCAGCTCTGAGGTGTTACCAGTGTCAGCTCTGAGGTTTTATTAGTGTCAGCTCTGAGGTGTTACTAGTGTCAGCTCTGAGGTTTACTAGTGTCAGCTCTGAGGTGTTACCAGTGTCAGCTCTGAGGTTTTATTAGTGTCAGCTCTGAGGTGTTACTAGTGTCAGCTCTGAGGTTTACTAGTGTCAGCTCTGAGGTGTTACCAGTGTCAGCTCTGAGGTTTTATTAGTGTCAGCTCTGAGGTGTTACTAGTGTCAGCTCTGAGGTTTACTAGTGTCAGCTCTGAGGTGTTACCAGTGTCAGCTCTGAGGTTTTATTAATGTCAGCTCTGAGGTGTTACTAGTGTCAGCTCTGAGGTGTTACCAGTGTCAGCTCTGAGGTGTTACCAGTGTCAGCTCTGAGGTTTTACTAGTGTCATCTCTGAGCTGTTACCAGTGTCGGTGTACATAGCTTGTGCCTAGCTGGTTTGAAGGAAAAAAGAAGTAGATGAAGCAGGAAAAAAAAGTAAACCATAGGTATAAAATAAAAGAGGCAATAATGTCCTATGTGGCGACCCCTAACCGGGAAAAAGCCGAAAGACACAAACAAAACTCTTTCTGTTGCTATTGGTACATATCATTTATCTCAATTACTGGAATGGTAGCCAAGAAATAGACAAAGCAAAAAGAAATCATTGTGCTGCACTGTAAATGCATAAACAAGCAAACACATATATCAGATCACTTCCTAGGTCACTGTATGTTATGTGGTCCTGCTTCCTATTAATCTATGTGATATCCTAGTATTAAAAATATGAATTGCTGAGGGGCTTTCACTGGCCTTTTTTGCTCAAAAAGCTATGACTGTTATGTATACAACCATGGTAACTGGCTGGGAAAAGATACTTGCAGTAATTGTTATATTTGTAATATTTTTTAGCTTGTGACTTTATGGCTTATAGATAAAATAAGATGAAACCACTTGTAAAGATGCACCTATGATTAGACCTAGGCAGGTGACCTAGTGTTTTTGTAATCTGAGTCACCTCCTGGAAATTAGTATGAAGTACCAACAACAGGGGAGACTCATGGTATTGGCTGTAGGGCTGTAGCCATCTCCCACTGAAAAGAAAAAAAAACATTTTGGTTATTTTATTTTTTCCTTTTTAATAACTTTAGATAAAGATTTTTTTTAAGTTCATAGTTCCAAGAATACACAATTACTAGTTGTAAAACAACCATGTTGCTAGACTGGCATCACAATACCTCTTCATGCGTTTTGCAGAAGGCAGCAATGATGATCGAACAGTACTGACTAGCATCAAACAGGGCTGCTGTATGAAGCAGCAAGGAGGTGTTTCTGTTGTCTTCAGGCTGGCACAGTAGGCAATCTAACTAAAATGCCGGAAAGAATTAAATCTGGATTGGCCCGGGCGTCCATTTTTTTAAGTATCTATGCTTAGTGTGTGCGTGTGTGTGTGTGTGTGTGTGTGTGTATACATGCATACACTTGTGTGTGGATGAATACTTTATGTAAAATGCTTGCAATATTGGGTGTCATGTTTGCAATATTGGGTGTCCTTAATGCAAGTGATTAGCCTGCATTATTTTGTGCAAGATCAGAGTAATGCTGAGACTGTAAAGTTGCTTCTTTGTCAATGTTGTATGATCTTTGAATTGGGATATATAATTAGTAGGAGGTGTAGGGGTGGGAGTGTGGGGATGTAGGGATGAGTTGTGTTGTTTTTTCTTTGTTAATTTTTTGGTTCATGTGTATGTATATATATATATACATATATATATTTTTTTTTTTTTTAACTTGCATTGTGTATGTCATTTATTTAGGAAGGTAAGGATTTTTATTTATTTTTTTTTATTTCATTTTATTTTATTTGTGTGTATATAGTAAAGTAAATTATCTAACCATTCCAAAGTCTGTCACAACATCTTCGGTTTAGAGTAGCGTACTGTCTATACTTTCAGTTGGGTTGCAGGATTATTTATCAAATATGACAATAATGAACTTTTTAGCATTTAATTTAAGTCTATTTTCTGTGTACCTGTTATTAACATGTCAAAGCTCATGTTGTGACGTCTGCATATCTGAAGGGGATTTGAGTATGACACCTATTTTACAGTCTTCTGCAAACTTAATTAATCAGAGATCCTGTTTTTTTTTTTTTCCATTTGGAGATCAGAGAAGTATACACCAACAATAGAGGGCCTATTGTGGATCCCTAGGGAACTCCACTGGTTACCTTCATGCTCTCTGAAGATGAACCTGCCCAAATCCCAGTGTGGGTTCTGTCCCTCAAATAATCTGCTAGCCATCTAATTACAAATGGATCAGTTTGGAGCACATTTACCTTGTTGATTATGTTATTATGTAGTATGTTATCAAATGAGTTGGCAAGGTCAAGATATGCGTATGGACAGCATGACCATTGTCCACAGCTTGTGTTACCCTCTCAAAGAGGTTTACCAGATTCATTAGAGAGAATCTGATATGAGCTATTACTTTGCCTTCCAAATGAGGCTTATCAGACAAATTGGTCTATAGTTTTTAGGGTCTATGGAAGAGCCGTCCATATGAAGTGGTATCACAACTGTTGTGCACCATACATCAAGGACAAAGCCAGTGGCTAATCACAGCCTGAACAGCTGTAGGCATGGATCCAACTGCATATGATTAGTGCTGTTCAATAGGCAGATGAGTATGTTATCAGGTCCCATACAGGATGTGTTTTTTTTGTTTTGGAAAGTACCTTTTAACAAGTGTTCATTTTTAATGGTAAGGTGTTTAAGAACCTTCAGAATCTGTGGAGTTTATATAGTTGTCCCATGTGTGAAATTGACATTGAATTTGTTAACTAATATATTTGTAATAGCTACCTGATCTGAATAAGCTATGCCATTTTTGAATATGTTTAGAGCCATGTTAAGTGCTATTTCTTAATTTAATGATGTAATTAAAGATGTATTTGTAATTATCCTTAGCTTCCAATGTTACTCTAAGTTCATGGGATGCCTTTGACTTCTCAATGTCCTTTTTCAGAATATGCACTGTTTTTGATGTTGACCTTGATTTATGGGTCTTTAGTTTTGCTGTATATTCTACTAAGTTTTTTTCTTACCATATTATTTGTGCATGCAGACTACCAGGGTTGTTTCGTCTTCCCATTTTGTTTAGTTTCAGTATGATAATACATCCAGGTAATACATTTATCTACATGAACATAGAATTTATTTTTATACCTGGTAGATGTTTCAAAATTTTGGGGATTAGAGTTTTATATGAATTTTGAGACTTCATCATAGAATTGCAGGAGGTGATTAAATTTGAATCTTTGAATACTGGGATATTTGCATCTGATGGTTTGGGGATTTTGAAAAGGGAGATTACCAGTTTGTGGTCAGTCTTATGTCAGGAGGAGTATACCAGTGGGATAGTGCATATAGATACCATATTGTTCAAGACAATACCAGGAACGCTTTATCCTCTAGTTGGTTCTTTGACTATTTGATCCCAGAAGTTCTTGTTTATGAAATCAAGGAATTTTTGGGCAGGATGTAGATTTGAGATATAAGTATTCCAGTTTATTAAAGTATAGTTAAAATCTCCTAGGATGAAGGAGTTCCTGTGCAGCTGAAGTTCATCCAGTATATTAGGGAATCAAACATGATGTTCAGTGGGAATTGACGGGTCCTGTAACATGCTATAATCTGATGTCTGGATTTATTTTATGTGATTTGTATCTAAATAAGTTCATTTCCTTGGTCTATAGGAATCTGCCTTCAGGTAATTTGGTCATTAACAAATATGGATACTCCACCACAATTCCCTTTAGGTCTAATGGCATGGTAGGTGCAAAATCCTGGTATAGAAGGAGTGCTTCTGGGACTTTTAAACCAAGTTTCTGCAATAACACATACACGAATGTGATCCAAATGCAAGAGGGTCTCATGGTCAGGCAGTTTGTCATTTAGATTTGATATTGCCTGATTCCTGAATTTTGTTTTTTTTTTTTAGGTTAGGAGAACCATTATCTGGACAGTGCCTAAAAAGACACTGTGGGGGGGCTTTGGCCACTCTAGAAAATAGGTACTATGTGCACAGCAAGAGACTTAACAAGTACGCCTTCAGAAAAAGTATACTAATACAAAGCTTGTTATTCTGGCAACATTATGAGTTAAGGTTAATATTAGTCTCTGCTTTTGGTTCTTTATTACACATTATTTTTAGCTTTCTCCTTGACTCTTAAACTAACAGGTTGAAAGGTAAGTTGAGGGAGGTGCAGGGCGGGGGGCGACACACTGATTTTGTTAGGGAGGTGCAGGGAGGGCTACACACTGATTTTTGTTATTAGGTAGCTAAGACACATTCTTCTGAAGCAACTATTTATACATTTATTCATTATTTGATCACAAATATCTGAGGTGTATAGCCACAGTTGTACAGATAGCTATAATTGATAGTCACATTTATGCTTGTGTGTGAGTGTATGTATTAAAATAAATTATTGTCAAAAATGTTTAATATTTTTTTTTTATTACAAGGTGATCAAAGTCAGTAAATGTGGCTTTAATTGCTAGATACATGTGTTGGTGAATACAAATGACCGACCATGCTGTTATTTGTTTTGGTTAAGCAGTCATTATTCTGGGTTTATAGAATTAGTGTGCTTTTATGTGAAGCTAGCTAGAATACTTTATTGTGGCTATTTTATACAACCAGGCATCTGTGGTGTATGTAGTCAATAAAGGGAATGTAAATGATGAATATGGAGTTGTCTGTGATAAAAATCACTGCATGTATGAGGGAAGGAATTGCAGTGCACAAAGAAGTAGCTAGTTGGACATTGTTTCACTTTCCATCACGAATATTAGCATTATACACAATGAGTCAGTGGCAATGGCAGCGTGTGCAAAATGTTTATGTTAGCAAATGATTATTGGTACAGTGGTGAAGCAGAAGGCATTACTGTCTCACAATATTTGGTTCTCTGATTGAATTTTTGGTTACAAAGTTTTGTCTGTGAAGTCTGGATGTACTTTCTGTCTGAGTATAGATCTTATCAAAATGCTCTGGTTTCCTCCCTGAGACCCTCAGGTAGATAAAGTATACTAGTGGCCATTTATGATTTCACTTTCATCTCAATTTAACACCAGAAGGGCCAACAGAAAGTAACTTATCTTTTTTGGAAAGGTAGGGAAGCAGGCACTATTTCCAGACAAGCTTTACATATCCTTGAAAGTATTTGTCACTGCAGTTTATTGGAAACTACTGTTTTATTAGCTTTGCCATTGTTAGACACAATGATTCCTTGAAAGCAAAAAAATAAGTCTGAATTTCTTTCCTTACTTATGAATTTTGCCCAGACCATCATTGGAAGAAAAGTTTACAAAAAAAAAAAGGTTTTTAGATACAAATCAGTGACTCTAGAACACTGTGTCTTCAGGGATGGTCTAGTGGCCCACAGGACCCAAGCTTAATTCAGTTCTATCCTCCATGCAGTGGATTCTTAGCAAGATAGGATATGTTAAAAGGATGGGGTAACAAGCTAAAAAGGAAGCCAAACTGAAAAAAAGAAAACGCAAACTAATTAATCAG
Source organism: Protopterus annectens (assembly GCF_019279795.1). Taxonomy (NCBI): domain Eukaryota; kingdom Metazoa; phylum Chordata; order Ceratodontiformes; family Protopteridae; genus Protopterus; species Protopterus annectens. The sequence goes on from NC_056728.1 coordinate 1,739,360,969, forward strand.
TCTGGATGGTTTGAGGCCAGAATTGGGGTGGGACAGAAGAGGGTACTGGGTAAGTGCAGGGGAGAGCAGCATGTAGTGAGAGGATTCCATAGAGTCATTTGTCTAGGGCTCTATTCACCTAAAGTTGGCCTTGTTGATTGCAGTCCAATATCTGAGGTGTATATAGTCCATAAAGTGGATATGATTGGGTATTGAGACAGTCGGTAGATGAGAGTGACTGATCCCATCTGCTTGATCACAAGTAATGGTCATTGACTTGTCATAATAAAGCTCCACCCCATTCCCCACCCATTCAGTTACATTATACATTGTGCCTTGCAAAAAAGTTACCAGCCACCACTGGCCAGCCCCATAACTTTCATTTAACTTAGATCAGTCAAAGACTTTAAATTTAAAACTGATCACCTTTATCAAACTTAATGCCAGATAGTTTTAGGTGTTATTTCTTTCCTTCTTTATTAACTATTTTAATTAGCAGTTGGATTGTTGGACTAGCAAAGATTTACCATAGATGGCCATCACTCTGAGAAAAATTACTTCCAATATACTTAACAAGATGGTATGTTCATGGGTGTGCAGGGCAAGTCCTCTTTGAATTATCTTGGTCGTTGTTACTTTTATAAGTAGTGCAGACAGATTTTGTCTGGCTGCTGAGTGGGTTGTGAGATCTTTGGTTTTTAAATAAACATATGTTTTATGTCAATATTTAACACTATTTTTGAAATTTTCCTTTATGTTATTTATTTTGTTATAACAAAAATGTTGCTGCTTTTTTATGTTTTTGGCAAGTGGATTGAGTTAAAAAGTAAACTGGAAATAAATAAGGGTATTTGTAGTAACAACATGGGACCTTTAGAATCTTTAAACTGTGCTGTGAGAAATCTTTTGGCAAGGTTGAAGGCTGTGTAGTTAAGGTACAGTAGCAGTACTACTCTATGGGTAGAGGTGCTAAATGTGCTGTCATAGGATAGATCATTTGGTATTGCATTTCCCCCTTTATTAAGTAATGTGAAGAAAGTTGCAAGTTATGCCCTCACCTGGAATGTGAAAATGTGAATGGTGTGGTTCATTCAATAAAGAGAAGTTTTTTTTCCCCCAGTGGATACTTCATTCAAGTCCAGAAATAGTGCCTCTCCAGGAGACACACCTGATGAAAAAAGAAAGTGTTTATTAACAGGTAGAAGAAATAGAGGAGCCATGTCCTCAGTGGTTGAAGCACAGAAAATAAAGGTGGCCATTTTATTTTTCAGGACTTGTCCTGCTAGCACAGAAGAGTAAAGGGATACTGAGAGCTTGTCTGTAGTTATTAAAGGGAAGTATAAGAGGTGATAAACTACACCAGCTATGGTATGTCTTCCACCATGGTTTTCACAAATACATATTAGGGACAATGATTCTTACATTTTTAGGGGGGTTATTATGTCTGGGAGAAAGGCATGTTTTTACAACAAGGGCAGACATGTCTTCATGCAAAGACGTAGGTGAGGTAGTTGGATAGGGAGATATGTAGAGTGAAAACAAAAACAAAAAATGGATTAACTAGTGTAAAAGAACAATGAACCAATACACAACACTAGGGCACAAAGTCAATAATCAGAATAAACCACAAAGATATTATAGTCACAAATTTAATGAAAAAAATTTAGGACTTATTCAGCATAGGTGAAAAGACTAAACGTTTTTTCATTAATTTTGTGAATATTATATAAATGCTATAAAAGGTAAGAGAAAGGTAAAAGTGTGCCTTTACAGTTAAAGTAAAGCTCTGGAAAGCTATACACTCATTTAGGTTTCTTTACTCCTGAGTCTTGGGGCTAGGTTAGAGAATCTGGCCGAGATCCTGTATGAGTTTATGAGATACTTTGCAGACTTGTACTCAGAAGAAACACAGTTATAGACTAGAACTGATGAAGTTGGATGAGATGCAAGAAAGTATGAAATCCCAAGTAACAGAGAAGGAACTGTGTGACATCATCAGTAAACAAGCTACAAGGAAGACCTTAAGATCTTCCCCAAGATGGTGTTCTCTGCAACAACTTTTTAAGTATGGGGCTAGCTATTAACTCATTTAAATATGCCATTTCCGTGATGGTTCACCTCCTACATCCTATTTCAATATTAAATAATGATTGTAAGTTGTTTATAACTTCAGTAGTGTCTAGACTGACAAGCATGCTTCACAATTGCTTACCATGGATCAGGCAGAGTTTGTGGAGTCTGTCAAGCATTTCATATTCTGAGAGTACCCTTCATAGTGGAATGTGCAAGTAAAGAAATGAGAAAGCTAGCTTAAGTTAGCCTTAATGCCAAGAAGTCTTCCTTTCAACAGGGTTGAGTGAACAAATTTTAGAACAGTCCTGTTAAAATTTGGACTAAAGAAGAAAACTATTTGTTAAATTGTTTTTTTGTTTTCCATTTTTATGAAGGGCTGATGACTAGACTAAAAACACAGGCAGACTGCTGGTCACATTTGCTAATACTAAAGACGCTAGGAAGGCCTGTTTCCATTACTGTTTGCTTTGTATGTGTAGTACCACATGGAGGCTATTTGGTATTCAGACTTAAGGATTTTTATGATAGAAAAGAATGAACATAAGATCACAATGAAGATGATGCACATCTTATACTTCTTTTTCCTAGATTCATCCCAAACTGAGTTAAGTAGACTGGTGGATATGCTATATTCCTTTGGCAGGTTTTCCAGATATATGACAAATACAGACAAAATCAGCACTATTATAATAAATGTTTCTCCTTCTCTGACACATAGATTGCAATACCCTGAAAATTAGAGGTATAGCTCATTCAAATATTTAGGGGTGTAGTTTCACCGTACTATTAAGTACTTGGCGAGAAAAACATCAGAGAGATTTCTGGAAAGAATGAAATGAGGATGTGAAAAGGCGGATAATGCTGAAGCTGGAGCCACAGATTTAAGCAGTACATTACTTTGTGTCCCCTCTATGGTTGTATTTTTTCAGGCTTTTCAAGTTCAGTGAAGAATACTGCATTATATGTTATTTGCAAAGGTTGAATCCCTGAGCATCATGGGAGAGACTGACATTTGCCAAAGAAAGGCAGGCCTTGAGCTGCCTGATTTACTACAAAGTAATGCAAGTTAAGTTTTTCATTCTGCTCCAGAGATCTGATTATAATTCCATTTGGAAGAAAGATATGTTAGAACAGCAAGAGCATGCTCCCGACAGACTTTGGAGACATCATTTATATGCATAGGGAGAAGGACCAGGGGGGCACACTTTACATCTCATAAGACAGTTACTAAAAAGTGTGATTATTCATGCCAGGAAAAATTATATTTTTCCAAATAGGTACTCAAAAAAGGGGGATAGGAGAAGGAGTCATGTAGGAGCTTGAATAGGAAGGGGATCCCCATTAAAATGTTAGAAAAATAAGGGAAAGGGTATTGGTCACCAGCACTGTCAGAGTTTGTTCCCAGGCATCAACTCAGACTGGAGTAGGATGGTTTGATTGCAGCAGCAAAGGAACATAATACTTTTCCAGTGACACTGCAAGAGAACCTGAAATTATCTGGACTCATTGTGAGGGCCACTGTAGTAAATGCCACAGATAATAAATGTGGTCAGTGCTGCCTATTCAGAAATCAGGCAGATAACTAAGAAGGTGGTTGATCAGGACAGGCTATTTAAACAAAAAAATATCGACCTATATCTCCCCCTAGGTCACTGGACTTACATTTGGTAGTTATTCAGGTATGCCACAAACAGTAAGAAATTCTGCATTTTAACATGTGAATGTCTGCATAAATATTTTTGTAGACTAAATAAAATTACACTATATTTCCCCACAAGTGAATGAAGAGTGGTGGTACTGTGTAAAGGGAGAAAAGAACACTTATGGGCACAGTTTTGGGGCTGTATGGAACTGGATAAGTGGACAGGGGAAATTCAAACTATGCTGAGGCAGGTATTCTCAAATCAAGTTTTTCCATCAAAAATTATGCTTTTTAAGCTTTGATTCTATAGCTGATTTCTTAAGCTCAGAATAGAAATTGCTGTTAATGAAGGTATTACAAGTAATTAGAAATCAGTAAATTGACCTGAAATCCAAAAAATAATAGATATAATCAAAGAAATTCATAATATAGAGGGAAAGGTACTGACTAGGAGTTGCATGCGAAATATCAAGTTCAGTGGAAGAACTGGATTGCATTCATGAGTAGGACTGAAACCTGTAATGGAACTTATCTTATTGAAAGGATACCTTGCACAAAAGGGCTGTTCAGAAGGTTCCTGGGTCATGTTTTTTCATCTGATCTTGAGTCATAAGCCAATGAATTTTCAGGGACACATGGAAGGAATTAGAGTCTCACACTTCTAGAGAGCTTTTTGAAGGGGGGACAAGAGTTTCAGATGATGTGAAAAGAAATACCATGTTGGAGTTTGAATGCTATCCCTCTGCAGGTTTTAAAGACACAGCACACTTTTTTCTTTCTTTATAAAAAACTGTCAGGGGGAATTCAATAAACCCTACACTGTCATTTTCTACCAGGTGCATGACACGGCATGATACACGCATGATAGCAATGAAATTTAGATTCAGTAAGCGCTGTGTAAAGGTACACACCTCCACGCAAACAAAGTAAACACCATGGTATGCTAATTTACAGTATAAGCAGCTGAATTGCATGCTAACCAACCAATCCAACACAGTGTAGCTATTCAACAAGCTATAAAGCATCTGTGTAGACTCCGTTATAGTTTTTCCTGTGAATTCCAAAACCTTTGGAATACATCCACGGAAAGGAGTCTACATGGTCAGAATGCTAGGGGCTATTGCTGCTTTAATTCATTTGCATGTGCTACAGGCTGAAGCCAATACTGCTGCTACTGCTAATAGACCAAGGCAGAGAAGGAGAAGAGTTTTCAGGCCCCATTCAACTTTTCACACACTAAATGATGTGAAAATTGTAGAGCGCTTCAAGTTGGACAGAGACACACTACAGGAACTCTGCAACCTCTGCTGTACTCAACTCAGAGCCAGAGCTAACTGAGGGAAGCCATCCCAGTGGAGACAAAGGTATGTGTAGCCCTTAGAATCTTAGGTACAGGTACCTTTCAGAGCCCAACCAGGGTTGTCACAGGAATCAGCATCCAGGATACTCCACCAGTTCTTGAACGCTATGCTCCAACATCCCAGGGACCACATGTATTTTCCCCATATTTCTGAGAAGAGGGACATAAATATACAGGAGTTCTACTGTGTAGCATGCTACCCTGAAATACTGGGTGCCATAGATTGTACACATATAGAAATGAATGCACCACCCGGGGAACAGAGTAGGCTCTACATAAATAGAAAGGGCTACCACTCTATCAACTGCCAAATCATATGTAATGCCAAGGGAATCATTGTGAACATGTGTGCTGGCAACCCTGGCAGTTACCATGACTTACATATCTGACACACCTCCCAACTCAAACTATAACAGATGTTTGCTGGGGGGGAGTATCCCATAGGGTCATTTACTGGAGAGATGCACGCTATGCACTGGAACCATGGCTGATGACACCCATCAGAACTGTACACACACTCACAGAAGAATGCCATAATGACTCACATATATGACACACCTCCCAACTATACCAGATGTTTGCTGGGGAGAATATCCCAGAGGGTCATTTACTGGGGGATGCAGGCTATGCACTGGAACTGTGGCTGATAACACCCATCAGAAATGCAAACATACCCACAGAAGAACTCCGTATTGAGGCACATGTTCAAACTAGAAATATCATAGAGCATGTGTCTGGGTTGCTGAAGTCACATTTCCAGTGCCTAGATACACCACAGGGAGCCCTGCAGTACAGTCCATGGACATGTACAGAAATATTCACAGTATGAGTGAAGTTACACAACATCATCCTGAGGAAACAGCTTCAGCAGGATCAGTAAGGGGAAGTGGCACACATTCCAACACCAATGGTAAGGTCTCCACAGCTGCAGGTAGATGTGGAATGAGAGTGGGAACCACCAGCTATTGTGGGTATAGGCAGACATAGGCATGATCGTTATACCCTTGAATTTGCTAAAAGACAGTACATAGCACACTCACTCACTACCCAGGGGCCTAAAACCTTCCTCCTAATTACATATAGTTACACTGATGTCAGGCAACTCACACAACCATTACCTCCCCATGTGTTGGCTGTATACTGCTTGCATCAGATAGAGTTATCCCTGAACTAAAACTGCGGCAACTGCTGCATTTATAAGGTAAGTCCTGAACACAGGCTGTATTGTTTAATAATATGAATGTGTGACATATTCTTGTATTTCATTAGTTGGTATGGCAAGTAAATTAAAGATGGGAGATTTGTACAGAAAGTACCTTAACATGTGACAGCAGAGACTTATTTAACTTATATGTTCCCATTACTAAGTAGTAGGCCTCAGGCATCAAAGATTCTCACAGTCATACCTCTCAAAAGTACTGATGATCACTGCATGCCCTCAGTTTAGCACCATACATTTGTACTGGAAAATCATTAAAGAGAGAAGTTAGAAAGTAATGATACACATTGCAGTTTCCGACTTCACAACCTTCACAAGATCATTTACTATAAAGTTAGGAAATGTTGATGCTATCAACTGTCTAATTTTCTAAGTCCGATATAAGTCAAAGGTACACTTACCAGTTAAACATCACAAATCCAAATATACTAAGACTAAGTTAACTATGCACCCTGAGCATCAGATGCAAAGGTTATGTATCCCTGAATTCAAAAGACAGAAAACAGGGATATGGCACAGCTATCATCACTTGCACAGGTTGTTGTGTGAAGGGGCAGACTGACACAAAAAGTTGGTAAGTGTGTGTGAGTAAGAAAGAGAAGCAGCCAACATTTAGATAAACCAACAAAAATAACCAATGAGACAAAATGAGTAACTGTTGTGTGTGTGTCTGTAGGGATCCTCCAGCTGAAATGGGTGTGTGACTGTCTGCATGACAACAGTCAACCTCTGGCTAGCTCTACAACTTGGTATGTCAGGCAGGTGTGAGTTGTGCATGGTACAGGTGGTATTTCATCATTATCATCCCTGACCAGGAGAACTGGCTCTGTCAGGAGCTGCACTGGCATGTCCACACCCACGGTCAGATGCACTGTTGCTACCTGAATGTGACTGATGTCTGCTGGGGAGGTCCCTTCATGGGGATGCCCAGGACCACATCCCCATGGCCTGACATGTCTGGGTGTAGACAGCATACTCACTGATGGAGCAGTGGAAGCACTGCCACTATGGCAGCGTGATCAGGCAAGGCCACATTGGCTGACGACAGATGATTTGACTGACCTATACCCATGAGGATGCCATTCTCCTCCCAGCAGATGTTCCATCACAGACAATGCTGGTTCCATAACAGACACTCCTCATTCCATCACAGACACTCCTCATTCCAACATGTCATGCACCCGATCCATGGAATCTGCAACACGGTGGAGGCAGTCACATATGCCAGTCTGTGCCACATCTACAACCCTGGGCATTTGTCTGGAATATCTATGGGACCATACCTGTGCTTCCATGATGGCACTAAACATACATTAAGTGGCACAGGAAGAGACACCTGCACCAGGTGGAGGAGGGACAGCAGGCCTCCCCTGAGCTCCCCTATCAGCCCTCCTGCATGGTACCTCACTCACACTTTGGTTATGGCCAGAGTCAACAGGCACTAAAGCTGCATTAGCCACTTTTCCCTAATCAATAGCCTCTCATTCCACCTGTCCAATATTTGAGGGCTAACTGGAATGGGTAGGTGTAGGCCTACTGGCTGTGTCTGATGTAATGGCAGGGGATGGCTGTATGTCAACCTCAGTGTCAGATTCAACCTCTGCACCCCCTCTGACTGTGCCTCAGTTTGGCCAACATTGTCATAAGAGTCTGTTGATACACTGACATCAGGTGGCAGAGGATCCACACTCCCAATGTCATGATCACCTGTTTTAAAAAGCAACAAACACAGGAAAAATGAATACCTACACTACTATAGTGCAATATATGCTAACAACGTAACAGTGCTTCCATTATTACAGACAATACAGCAATACACACAACAGGCCTGACATCAACAGCACACACTAAAATATCTCTTTAAATTGCTCAGCAGTACTGACATAAAAAACGTTTGGCTTACCATCTGCAGATGAGATTCTCCTCTGAAATCCAGATGGTCCTAGAAGAAGTTAAGCAAGAGGTAAGGGCAACTATATCACAATTAATACTTTTACTCCTTTATATGTCCATTACCTATACTTTCAAAAAGAAGGTGGCTGACAACTTCAACCTAAACTAATAACTGTAGCAATCTTCAATCCCCCCCGAAAAAGATATGTAACACAGAAGTAACTTATTTATTTCAGTTGTTTTACTATACAACAGTATTCAACTGTTGAGATACCAAAGCCTACCTGGAAGCTCATCCTGGGATGTGTTTGCTATCTCTGAAACTGTTGCTTTGACATCAAGAACATGCTGCAATGCACTCTACAAGGAACTGTCTGGATCCCTGATATTGTCCAGGAACACTTCATTGGGTGTTACTAGTGGTTCTGTAGCAGGCCCACTCCTGGTAACCCTCTGCTCATGTCCCAGTGCAGCTGCCCTCCTCCATGCAGATGTGATCATGCCTGTGGCCCTGTGATGCACCTGCTCATATGTCCTGCCATGGCCACCCATGATATTCACATCATCAACTATTTAGTGTCATATTTGCATCGTATCTGCCATATCTCCAGTCCCATTTCCAGCAGAAAAACACCATGTTGCCTAAAGGCATCCACAGTCACTTAGTTCTCCGCATTGGTGAAAGGGGGGTCTCCAAAGACTGACATGCCTGGATTGCATATTCTTAAGTGTCCTAAAAGACAACAGAAGGATAATAGGTTCATAGGCTCATAGGTGTGTACTAGGCTAATGGCCCTAGAGCCTTTGCAAACCTAGCCCATATGATTATCCTGACATCGTGCCACCTGACCTTAGTTCCCAGTACCTCTGTCAAGTTGAGCCACTGGAGTGATCCTCAGGGTGAAGTTTCTATTTCCCATCCACTCATCAAGGTTTTTCTTGAAGAGGGCCAGCGAGGTGCTCTGTTTGCCATGTATGAGAAGTCTATTCCATAGCAAGGGCAGTATATTCCATAGCAAGGGCAGTAATACACCTACATATCACATAACTATAAAATTAGTGTTTGCAGATAAAACAGAAAAGGTAGCCAGTCAGTATTACCCACTGTTGAAACATAAAATAGTCTAGAGATATGAAATATGAACAACAGGCAGGATACAAAAATATGAGAGTAGCAAGATCAACATATCCTTGTTTGTTCCATAAGATTAACTCACCTTGGCTCTACCCCAAAAAGAACAGTGTACTTTTGTTTGTACCATAACATTAACTCACCTTTGTTTCTACCCCCAAAAGAACAGTATACCCTTGCTTGTGCCACAATATTAACTTACCTTTACCCCCCAAAAGAACAATGTACCCCTGCTTGTGGCATAACAGTAACTCACCTTTTCCCTACCCAAAATGAACAGGAAAATGATACATTTTGCTAACAAACCATGTCTAAAATGCTAAAAGTACTATTAAAGGAATGGTCCCTGAAACATGTGTACATATTTGTCACACAGCATTCCATTTTCATGTATTGACAATCACTTATACCTCTGGAATGGCTTGAGAAACATGTCCATGCCATCAGTACACTTCTAACTAATGCATACAGATAAAAATGTAAAAGCCTTTGCTTCAGATTTTTCTTAAATACATTCCAGCATATGCAACATGTAGCAGATAAAATGGAAACATACCTTCTGAAGTTCGGTACTCCTTTGTTCAGATATATCATGAAGAAATAGCTTATGTGCAGTCTTCCCAATATAAACAAGTCTCCTCACCATCTGTTTGCTTAGCTGCATGGTTGTCTTTTTATATAGTGTAGATTCAAGGCTGTTAGGACAGTGAAGATGCAAATGATGTGTGAAATCATTAGAATTGCTGAATCCCTAATACTTGGATCCATGTAGGAGATGTAAACATAGTGCAGGCACTCCCTCAGTGTTTGGTTTTAATGGATTGCAGCTGTGAATGATACTGGTTGGAAGAAGGAAAATAGAACAGAATTGCAGGCAGCTTTAATTCCACTGGGTGTGTCAGGTTAGATCTACAAAGTGTTAGATGCAAGGTTGGAATGTAAGCAAGCAGCACACAATTTACAGGTTGTGTTCCTTAGTATCCGACCTGGCCTTCATTTGTTGGCAACAACATATTATATTATTTTCACTTAATATCCTCACACATTCTAAGGGCAATGATATAGACTGGCTTACATGCTGCATGTCTCAGAATACTGGTCAGATAACTGAAGAATAGCCAACAAACACATAAATGTAAGACAGAGCTGTATATTTGCAAGCAATAATCATAACAGGTTGTGTGATCACTAGGTGCACTACATCCAAAAACAATAAATGTACAAATAACAGTTATATGGTTTGATCTCACTGTAGATGCTGTTGCAGTTGGTTGTGTGCAGACTGAGTTCAGGTATTTTACTGCAAAGCTGTTTATGTGACAAAGAGGGATAAGACAGCTATCCTGTGTTCTGAAGTTGCATTGGAGTGAGAGTTCACATCCAGATCTATGTAGACATATCTGATGTGAGCCATCATTTTCTTGTGTGTATGTCATATATTGATTTTCCTCATTTCAGCTACTTGCCCTTTGTTTTTCTTTTCCAAATTTTATGTCTTTGTCTATTTTCTTTTGGGGGGCAGTATTTGTGTGATGCTGTAATGCAATCATGGGAAAGGAGGAAATGAATGCTGGGTTTGGCTGCGCTTATCTCATTTGCACAAAACATGGCAGTGTATAAACTGGATATCTGGACCACCCAGGAAGCAGACAGGACCCAAACAGCCAAAAATAGAAACCAGATACATTCAATTAATTCTGTTGGGCACTACGCAAACCTGCTAGGTAGCATTGCATGGTGGTTAACATAGAAACCTTAGGAAAGATTAATAAATTAGGGACTGTTATGTAACTAGTCCTGTGGCAGCAGGTGTAAGTGTAGGGCTGGATTACAGGTGGTCCTGGATTCTAGCACAGAGTGTGCAACCTTTTTTATACTGTTGTGACAATGTAGTTTATAGCAATGAACTGCAACACAGACAAGTGTTATTTCAACATTCTTGTGGCAACAGATGCAAGTGTATGATGGCCATACACATGGTCCAGGCTTCTAATGCAGGATACTCTGTACACTTTTACTGTTGGTTCACTTCCCATTATAGTCATTTTCACTTATAACACTTTAGATAGTGGACCTCATATTCATGTTGTATGAAGGATGAGACACTGTTATTGTGACATTTATTTATTTATCTAGCTATGTATTATCACGTTTGTTTTCAGATGTATGCTTGTGGGCAAAATGTGTACTGAATTTCTGTAATATAATTTTGCTATGTGGCCTTGCATGCCCTTCACATTTGCCTAAGACACATACACAACTGCCTGTACAACCAATAACCTTGCAATAACTGAACTGAATTCCTTACTGCTTGCACCACTGCTCTCTGCCTACTATCACACAAACATGCTGTTTGGTGGTGCACTCTGCCCAGCAAAGTGTTTGAGCAATTGCAACAGTTTCAAACAGTGTGCACACTCTAGTAAATGTGATAACTAGAATTGGTGGAAAGCATCAGTTTCCACTGCTCTGGATTCATGGTAGACATGGCAAGTATTTCTGGGGAAGGTGCTAGGTTTAGGGCACAGAAGTGTGGTGTCCAAGTGTCCAGGATATTTACTGGACTCCTAGTTAAGAACCACAGCCAAAGGCTTCTGTAGGAGGACTATTCTAGCTTCCAGTATAAGTCACAGGCTTGGGATAGTTTAGCCCAGGCTATATCCAGTGCCACTGGTATCCCATGCACTGGGGAGCAATGTAGGCATAATTATAATGATCTACAGAGGAAAAAGAGGGTTACAGTTGACAGTCAGGTTGAAGAATTTAGGGCTAAGAACATCCCACACCTGTGTAAGTATCGTCAACAGAGCATACTTGTAAAACTTCGAAAGCTAAATATAGGCAAGACTGGTATTCATGATGGTCTTCTGTTCTGTTCTGTTTTTTTTTCCACAGCTGCCAGTGCTCATGAGTGCAATGTCCGACCCCACTAGGCTAGATTGATGAGGATGAGAGAAGCATGTGGTATGTATGCAGCAGAAGAGTACTTTTATTGTAGCATTAAAAGTTAAATATCGCCTTTTGGTATTTTATAGAGTTGTATCAAATTGAGTATGCATATCTCAACTGTAAAAGCAAGTATGCATGCATTAGTCTGTAGCACAAAATAAGAGTACAGTATTAGACTTTAGTCAGAGGTTGTATATTCAAATACCACACTTCCCAACTATACAATACTACTTCAAAAATATTTAAATTAAATTAAAACCTCTATATCAGTGGCAGAAATGCCCTGCTGTAAACTATAATCTATATAACTGGAACACACATATGTGCAATGTATGCATATGTCAGGGATTACTTGCTGCAATCTGTAGTATAGTATACATCTGCTAGGAGGTGGTAGTCTTAAATGTAAAAGTTAAGATAATAGAGTCAAATAATTGTATTAATGCATTGTAGTTAACATATGAAGGTACTAATCATATCTCTTTTTCTCTCTCACTCCAACATTTATCTCCTTTGTTTTATTTTATTTTTATTTTATTTCATATTACTTATAAAACATATTTCTCATGCCATTTAGTTTATTTTTATGTTATTTTATTGCATTGTAAAAATATTTTTTATTTTATTTTTTCTTCTCTGTTTTTTTTTTTTTTTTTAATTTTATTATGTGTCTATGTCATCCATGTGTACCACATCACTAAATGCTCCAGAGCAAAGTGGAATAGGCCTCTCCCACAAGATCGACTGCTCCACTCAACTGGCTCCAGCACCAATGGCCAGCACTTCTGAAAGCCAACCTAGTAGCACTTCCTCTGCTGTCCCTGCACTACCTGCACCCTCGGGTAGTTCTGTCCTGGAATCTGGACCAGTGATACCTTCTAGGAACAGTGGCAGAGGTAGTGATTTTATCACCTACACAAAGTTGCAAAGAATGGTACATAGGGTTGTCAACTGCAATGCTGGTGCATGCCTACACCTGCTGGAGATTCTGCTCTCCCTCATTTTGTGCAGTACTAGAAGTACTAGGAAGAGGTGAAACAGAAGTCAAGCACTCCAGCCAGAGGTGGAGTGAGGTGACAGTGATGACAGTCCAGTGGCTGGGGACATGATTCTCACTGTCACCCAGCTTGATGACCAGGTGTCCCCCAACCTTTTGTGTCCATCATCATCCCTGTCTCTAGTCTTTTTTGTCTGGTATGTCTGCAATTGCTTCCTTACCTACCCAGACATAACTATGTCCCTTCCCCAACATTCCTCTCTCTGAGATAAAAAAATAAATGGGTACCTGTCCCACAAAAAAAAAAAATAATTGTTCCATACATAATCTCCATTTCACATACATGTCTTCTCGACATACTTGATTCAGTCCAATTGGCTATACAACATGATTGTGTTGTGGTCATCCCTCCCTCTGGAGGTGTTAGTCCAAATTCAGTTAATATTTTGCACATATGTTCAGTTTACACTGTTAAAGAAATTGATATCTATGGTTCTTTCTTACCTCCCTTCTGCATATTCCTGTCCTGCCTTCCCTTTGGTCTTTCCACTGCTTGCTCCACATTTCACCACTTTCCTATCTACCCCATTTTAACACCTATAATCAGCTTAAAAAATAGAATCACACACACCACACATAAGTTACTGGAGAAGCAATGGTTTCCTTCAGATTTTGGGCTCCATATTTGTGCATATATGAGCACTGCAAACCAACTGTGAGTGGTGGCAAACAGGTGCAGTGACCCCCATGCAATGCAGCTTAACACCGCTGCACTATGCTAACACGCAGCAACACATCTCACATAAACAATTTATGTCATAGCATTATCACTCTGTATTTAAAAGTATTACATATACCTGTATTTGAACCCATTACCATCTAGCCCACAAAAAGGAATTCATCAATGCATTAACATATCAGTTAAGCAGTGGGTGTATTTCATAGACTCAATACTAACTGTCAAACTTGAGCAATGCAACTTGCATTTATGCACTGCTTACCTATGTGCAAGCATGTGCATTTCACATGTGCGTGCACTTTGCTAACCATTGTGCATACCTGCTGCTCACAGAGCTATGCAAATGTACATATTATGCTGTTTTACTGCTGTTTACTGTACCTTTCCTGTGTATGATATGAAATTACATGAGGAAACATTACAAACAGAGGGCTCTATCTAACAATATGTCACATATTTACACTACATCCATGCGTTGGCATCCACAAGCACTGCAACCCTGGAGTCTCACTACTGTTTCCACACATATATGAACCACACTACAAAATGTAATATCAAATGTTGTGTGCTATGTAACACACATTAATCTGCCATTAATCTGGCATCATGCAGAACTACAACTATTGACCCATACACCCAAAAAGCCTTATCTGCAAGGCTAGGGAAGGAATCAGCATGAACCATATCCACAGGAACAAATGAGACCTTCAATACACTTTACCCTACCCATTTTATTTTTGTCAAGTATAGATCTTGCTTATTGAACCTTTTGGACTTTTTGGATACTGACACCAAATACCTGAATGAGGGATAACAGGACACACTGTCTATGATGATTTATCCAAGGCCTTTGCCATTACCCTCATTTTTATGTCATAGTAAAGATCTCCCATGTGGGAATTAAGCCATACAGTAGTAGAGGGATAGGCAACATAACACACACTCTCAAAGTTGGGGACTACACCTCTACCACTAGCCACATACCATTAAACTACAACAAGGATCTGTACTGGGCCCTCAGCTGTTTGCAAAATACTTCTCTGAAGTGCAGACAAAAGTATATGACCTGTAGTTTACCAGGTTTACAGATGACTGATAACTGGGCATACTAATATAGAGGCCCTCAGTGAAGGTAATATATTGCAGAAGGGGCTGCTACACACAAATGATTGGTGCCAAACTCATGGACTGAACCTTAAAGCATACAAGGGCTCATTGTCCCCTTTAGCAATGAAATACCCATGCTGATTATGATCTACATAGTACTCCTCTAAGCCCAAATGCAGTGTTGTGAGACTTGGGAACACATGTTGATAGCAATCTTCACTTTCGTCACTATGTGTCCATAGTGGTGGCACACACATTCTACACTGTAAACATCATACATACGAACATCACATCCAAGACTAGGGTGGTCATACCACTGCTGTACTCAACCTTTATCAGACCACTAATAGAATAAAATGCTCCCTTATGTCTGTACCCCATCAGTCACCTGCGCAATAGAAGAAAACAAAGAGTTGTGCCTGGGAGACTCCAGGGCCTCCAAACATGACAAACATGAAAAACTAAAAGACCTGTCACTGTAATCAGTATCATGCAAGCTGCTTAGTTGTGACCTATGCCTGCCCTGCAAAGCAGTCTCAGACCCTGCCCTACTTGAAATGCTGGACATCTGCAAATCAAATGGGACAAGAATAACTTGACCCAGGATTTTCAAACTAGTTTGTGACATAAACAGAACTTTCTGGTGAGACAAGTATATAGCCTAACAACTCACACTCCTCTGTAATAGGCTCCCACTGCATGTAAAGCAGTGCTCCTAACTGACCCTGTTCAAGTGCAACCTTGACTACTGGTTGGGTGATTGTAAAGTTAGCTCTGGGGTGGCACCTATGTCCCTCATAGACAGAGCCAGTTGATGCTGCTCACAAAATCACTCTGCTAACAATGACTATCCAACTATGGTCAATAACAGTACTTGTGTTTTTACACAGCTAGGCTTCAAAACACTGTAGGGCCATTAGGCTAGTAGCCTCCTATAAGCATATGAAGCTATAAGTCTATGCAGGCCTCCCAATATTTTGTCTTCAGATGGCCTACTGATGTGCTCTACTATAGGTTCACCTGCACGCTTAAAAAACTCAGACTTGTGCCGCGTCTGTGTAATGTACTGTGTTCTATAGTTTGTGTACTTAGGTAGGTGTTCTGTTCTTACTGTAGTCAACTGGGCCTGTGTGTGTGTGTGTGTGTGTGTGTGTGTGTGTGTGTGTGTGTGTGTGTGTGTGTGTGTGTGTGTGTGTGTGTGTGTGTGTGTGTGTGTGTGTGTGTGTGTGTGTGTCTAGACTGAAATGCAGAAGTGAGTATC
>NC_056728.1:1739379819-1739404819 GCF_019279795.1 Protopterus annectens
GTGTGTGTGTGTGTGTGTGTGTGTGTGTGTGTGTGTGTGTGTGTGTGTGTGTGTGTGTGTGTGTGTGTGTGCAGACTCATCTCTTATAACTACATCACATATGTTATATCAGAGGCATGGAATTAGTGGTGGTATTATTCTGGTATTGTCCATGATTGTGGTTAGTTCTTGTAATGTTTCTCATGATCCTTTACCTGTGGCCACTTTGCTGGAGACCTCTGCTGAGAGCACAGTCATATTCAGGCATCAGTTTGCACAGCTTCACAATATGCACCCTGCCCGAATTGTATGTCAGATCCCTGATAGATGTCTTATGCATTATTCATGTAACAATGCTTATCTCATGCAAACATCCTCCCCATTGTTGTGTCACTTTGTGTGACAGTCACATAAAACTCATTTTCACTGTAGAGTCCCTACTGTACCACATAAATATGTGATTGGTGTTGCTGCTACAACCATCTTCCATTGACACGCCCTCCTCTGCTGTACGTGATGGAGTTTCACCTGTCCTCCTTCCCTGTGTTTATTCTTATAATCCATCTGTGTGTCTCTATTTAATACACACACTTCCCCCTGAGTGATCATTTTACATGACAGTCCATGTCCTGTTACAGATCATTAACACAGCTTCAATACAGAATGCCAGGAATGGGGTATCACAACACTCTGAACTGTAAGTACACTATCCTGTACTGTGTTTGGACCATATACTTCTCATTCATTACCTCTCAACTGTCCAGATTTTCCAGGATGTCCAGATGATTATTGTACCAAATTTGTGGCTTTCTACCATATCACTGGGAAGATCTCTGGAATGATGTGAGTCAATATTCCATACATTTGAGTCGTACCTCTTAACTGTCCTGATACGTGCAGAATGTCCATTTTTTGTATCATATTTGTGATCTTTCCCCATAACATTTTTGTTTTCTGGCAAATCATTGGCATGTCATTGCAGAGTGAGGTCAGAAACTGATGACAGACATTTGAGTTTCAAACTTCATGCTCTTTAGAGAGATCATGCTACTGTACCACCTATTATTCTATCAACTTTTTAAGTTTGAAGAGCAATATTAAAAATATGTCTCTATTTTTGGGCCTTTGTCCCCCCATTATTTATGGCTTTGGCCAGATTTCTTGCTCTAAGATGTTGAGAGAGTTTCATTCTAACACAGTTCTATGCAACATATATGTCAAATATGTCCCTATTTTTGGTTATTTGTCCCCCTATTATTTTGGCCTTTGTGCAGATGTGTTGCACTAACAGATTGACAGCTATCTATGAAGTCTAGATAATCATTGTGACATTCCGCTCAAATCTGCAAACCATTGGTGTCTACTTTTGCTTACATGGTTTACTGGCCGGCAACACCATTGCCAGCCATGAAACCTCACTTAGATGGACTGCACAAAATTATATGTATTGAGCACTACTGCTCACTGGGCACCACCACACAAATATGTAAACTCCATGTAGGCTTCGTGCAAAGTCTACACAGAGTTTATTAAATCCCAGGGTGTGACTGAGTGTAGTTGTTTTATCTTTTCATATTGATTTCTGTTTTTGTTTACCATTACTTTATTTTAATGTCACACCTTTAAATATTAATCTGCTTCTATTAAGCTGTTATATTTTGAATTTCCTGAGCAGATATTTTTTTTGGGGGGAGGGGTAAGAATTATTCCTCTGTTCAGTATGTTTGTTAATGTAATATTGCACTTTAAAAAAGTCCAAATTAGTGCAAGAAGAAGCATGTAGCATATTCATGTAAGACACACACGTGTCTTAGTATTCATCATACTATCATTAACAGCCATTCCCCTTCCCTCACCAAGCAAGAGCATTATAATCACAGAAAAAGAGAAAAAAATGGATTAGTGAGGTAGGACTGGAGTGCCTGTTCATACTGTCAGCACAGGCTATTGATATAGCTGATATTTTGCCAGTAGGAATAAAAGGCACTGTAGGAAAAAAATCCACAATCCCTGCAATGGATACAATTAAATGCTAGTGTACCTCATGCTCTCATTTGCAGCTATCTACTGCATGCCTGCAGATACAAAATGAAGAAAAATTATTGAAGAAATGTATTGCTGATATGGTAGCATGCAGCACTACCATATTCCACAGATATCTCTGGTGCCCTGCCAGTAAAATGTAAGCTAGTACAGAATGAAAATGGTCCCTCTTCTGACAAAAGTGGCATAAGAATATCCTGGAAAACTTGCTGATGTCTTCACCGATGCATCTCCTGAAATAAATGATTGGATTGTCATTCCCATTAAAAGTAATAATTTAATGATTTAATGGAACTTTGGGGGAAGCAGTATAAGCTATGACCATTGTCCATTTATATATATATATATATATATATATATATATATATATATATATATATATATATATATATATATATATATATGGCTTCACTTCAGAAGCTCGAAATACTGAAATGTTGAATTTCAGTATCTCGACCCCAAGAAGTGGAATCCACAAAACAAGTAAAACTAAAAACCATGAAATTCAAAACCTTGAATACCGGAAGTTTTGAATTTTGCGGTTTTACTACACACACACACACACACACACACACACACACACACACACACACACACACACACACACACACACACACACACACACCATCCACCACATAAATACACACAATCACTCTACTACACCCCCCCCACTTAAATATTCGCACTCCGTGGTCGCACTACATACAAACACACACAAAACACCACCACACAAGCTACTTTCTGTTCACACACACACATCACAGCAGCAAAACACAATGACACACACCACAGCCCCTACCCAAACCCCTTAACACACACACACACACACACACACACACACACACACACACACACACACACACACACACACACACACACACACACACACACACACAAAAACACACTTACCTGAATACATAACCATAGTGGAACTTTAGAAGCGCAAAATTCAAAACCTCCAGTATTCGAGGTTTTGAATTTCACGCTTCTAAACTTTTGCTATTATGTGGATTTGGCTTCTTGGGCTCGAAATACTGAAATTCTAGATTTCAGTATTTTGAGCTTCTGAATGGAATCCATATATATATATATATATATATATATATATATATATATAGATTCATGTCTTAATTTCGAAATACCAAAATCCTAAGGTTCAGAATATCGAATTCAGAACCTCAAGATCTTAGAATCTCAACATTAAGAAACCCCAGCCAAAAGCAGTCAACACATCAAAAAACATGTTTTTGCAGTTGGGAAGCCCCATGCACTCCCCCACACTACCTGCTACTTAAATATACTAACTCCAAGATCGCACTACAGCGAGGAAAAGGGAAATTTCCCATTCTGCGCTGTATGCTGATCTCCGTTCAGGATTTCGAAGTTTTAAAACTTCGATCATATGAATTTTGAAGTTTTAAGCTTCAAAATTATGAAGGGGTCCCATATATGTGGGTCTTCTTCAGAATTTCGAAGCTTAAAACTTTGAAATTCATATGGGTCCACTTCAGAATTTCGATGCTTAAAACTTTGAAATTCATATGATCAAAGATCATATGATTGAAGTTTTAAAACTTTGAAATCCTGAACGGAGATTGGCATACAGTGCATAATGGGAGATTTCTCTTTTCCCTCGGTGTAGTGCGATTTCGGAGTTGGTATATTTAAGTAGCAGGGGGTATAGGGGGTGCAGGGGGGCTTGCCCTCCTGCAAAACCATGTTTTGTGATGTGTTGACTGCTTTGGGGGTGGGGGGTCTTAATTTTGAGATTCCAAGATCTCAAGGTTCTAAATTCGATATTCTGAACCTCTGGATTTTGTTATTTCAAAATTAAGAAGTGAATCCATATATATATATATATACATATATATATAATTTTTATATATATATATATATATATATATATATATATATATATATATATATATATATATATATATATATATATATATATATATATATATATATAGATATATATGTATATTTATGTCCCATCAGTCAAAAGAAAAGTGCCCATGAGGCACAGTAAAGTACTGGTAATCATGTTACTTTCATCCATGGCACCACATCTACTATATTTATTACAGAACAGAAATCAAATAATAGGGCTACATCATTGTTTTTGGCAATATGTAGTGGTGTCACTTCCTATAGATATATGTTGTTTCCTGCCAGTATGTGTGTGTGTGTGTGTGTGTGTGTGTGTGTGTGTGTGTGTGTGTGTGTGTGTGTGTGTGTGTGTGTGTGTGTGAGTGTGTGTGTGTAGGGGGGGGTAAGATATTCAATGTACAGAGATCAATATAAACATATGCATCTTGTTCCCTGTCAATAAGTGGGGAATTACCATGCAGTATAAACATGTCCCATGACTGCTAAAGTGGACATAGTAATGTACTGACATTTGTCTCCTCTGTTTTAAGTACGGCCATATACAATCACAATACAGCCATATAATACTGTTTTGTTTACTGTGCACGTCATACTGAAATAATACTGTACTGTACAGTGTGTTAACAATGAGGAGCCTAAGGACAGTTCTCTGCAAGTAAACATGGGGAACATAATTTGCCTAGACGTATACATCTTTATGTAGATACACTTAAAGTTCTTGTCACTCATTTAAACAGTTAATATTACTTACATCCCAAACTGAGGAAGGCTATACATGATTAGCCTGTTGTAAATTTTTCTCTACTCAGCCAGTCATCAAGACTAGTCTAAAAGGTAGCCAAAGTAGTACACCGTTGGGCCTGTAGTGGTACCGTATACCACATGCTGGTAATACATTGAGTTAGGAATCTATCCCTCCAATGAGTCTTGTTTATTTGTTGGTGTAGACTTACGTCCCTTGTGCAGGTGTCTGTTAAAGCCACTGTTCTTTCAAATAAGTAATATGTCAAATACAATTTGGTCTTTTGTGTCTCAAAAGTGAGACACAGGTCACCTTGGAACAGCCTGTAGACTACTTAGTAAAAGAAGACTTGTGCTAATCTAGAATTAAATTTTAAGGATTTATGGCCGTTTATTTTTTTTGCTTAGAAATCTTTGAGGCCTTTCCAGTTGATTGATATACTTGGATTTGTACTTACCAAAAAGGGTATATTATTTGATGATGATATATTCAAGGGGGTGAGTACAGTGGCAGGATGACTTTTTCTTGGATCTTAATGATATTGCCTCAGAAATTAACTGGACCAGACAGAAGGATTTCCTGATTGTTCTGGAAACCTGATGATCATGTGACACAAAGTTGTCCACATAAGTACCTGAGTGTCTTCTGATTCAGGAGGCATGATTTTTTTTCACAAAAGCAGACTAATTGGTGTTGAGATCAGATAAGTTGCCAATGTCTGCACAAATAAGTTCTGCTATCATACATTTCATGGATTTACATATAAGGCTGTTGAGGCTGATGGGCATAAAATTACTTGTGTCTCTATAGATGCAACCCTTTTTAAAGGGGGAATCAAAGTGGGTGTTTTCCAGGCATCAGACAAAATGCTGTGGATAGAATGAGGTTGAACAGTTTAGACAGAGGCTCAGATAATACATTCTTGGTACTGATGGGAACATAACCTGTTATGTTGTCAGGTCCCATAGAAGTATTATTTTAAGCTTTGGCCAAGATTCTAAGATTCTTTCAAGGTAATTTCAAAGGAAATTACTTTTTTTTGTGGTTAGAAAGACAATAATATGAGTATGTGATATAAAGTTATTACAGAATGTATCTGCTGGTATAGCAACTATATCTTTGGAATTAGAACATTTGATATTATTATAGATGAGCTCAGTGCATTGTTGGACACTATTCCTGACATAAGTGAAGAAATATTTATAATTTCCTTTGGTATATTTAGAAACTTTAAGCATGTGCTCTGCTTTACAGTTTGTAATAATGCCCTTAAGTTCCTTCCTGGCATATTTCAATGAGGTTGTCAGATAGGGATGAACATTTCTTACTACCTTTCATTATTTCTTTCTTTAGTTATACATTCCTTTCTTTTTTTTTTTTTTTTGAACCCACCATATTTAGCTTCAGCCTTGCCATTGTATTTAGGGTGGACTTTTCTATGCAGATGTTTTGGTGCTGGTAAACATTGGAGGAGAATGGGGTAGTCCTCTCAGTTGGGTCCATTTGTGGTGGACTGTTGAGAATTTTGAGAAGGTCTTCTACAAGCTGAAGCAGGTTTGCCTTGGAGAAGCCCCTAATGATAGTCACATTTGGCAGTAGGGTGATACATCAAGCCCTGACAGAGAAGATGACTTATTTATGGTCAGTTTTAACAAGAGATGAGGAAATGTGGGTGGGGTATAGCCAGGGGACTAGGTTGATAAGGACCAGGTCAAACGTATTAGGGCATCTAATAAGTGGTTGTACAATTTATTGTGTCATACTGGTGTTAACAAAATCTAGGGAATGTTAATTATATTCATTTTTAGATGTATAAGGGTGTCAATAAATCCTTGGTAATTAAAGTTCTGTGGCAAGAAAGTATTTTATTATATTTAATGCCTCAATGGTATTAAGCTAACTTCCATGATCTGTGGAGGACAATGATGGAGATGTGTAGCTAGTAAAGAAACAATATTTGGATTTGTTAAGGGTGACTGGATCTTCAGCAGCTCCAAGTTAGGGTCATGGGGAATTTGATGCGAGGTGATCATTTTTCTGACAGATGCAGATACTCCCCCACAATTACCTAAGGGTCTGAAAACATGATAGGCACTAAACTCTGGTACAGCGGTAGTGCTGAGATTGCACTGAAACCAGGTCTCAGTAACTGCAGAAATAGGAATGTACTTGAGTTGCAGTAGAACCTCAAATTCTGGCATCTTCCTGATCAGACTGCTTGCACTAAGTTGTACCACTTTGATGTTATCTGACTTTGGGTTTGAGTTTGCTATTTTGGAATGTCCAGTAGGGGAACTCTGCCTAAAAATGCACTAAGGAAGAAGCAAAGAATGTAGATAGTGTGTGGAAGCATGGTATGAGAGGTGTTAAGCCATACCTGCAGAAACATGAAGTCGTATCCAGTATCTGATCCCAGCCTGACACATACTGGCTTCCCTTAGGAAGATACCAGGTTACTCAGTCTGTTATAGTTAATAATCTTGTCTTGGCATCCATGCATTATTCTTCATGAAGGCAAAATGCCACGTAAGATCAGTGTTGTTCCTGCTTTGAACACGTGCATGGTGACTTCCATCATGTCTCTCTGCATGCCCATCTGGGTGGGGGACCTCAGGGCATTCACTTCCACATTGGCCACCACTAGGAAGTGGTCATATTTGTCTGGTTTAAGGGGACCTTATGGCCATTGTGACATCATGCATCCTGGCATTGAACAAGCAACCTACAGTCACTCTATTCTTACCCAGTCTGGTAAGTGTGAAGTCTGTATGTCAAACTATAGAGCAGAGTCACGTATGACTAAAACATTTCCCCGTGTGAAAGCAGACTTAGTGAGCCTAATAGTCATAGGCTTGCTTTCCTGGTGACTTGTGTGTGAGCTGCATAGATCTGCAGCCTGTGTGAGTGGAGAAGAAGAATGTGTTGCCTTATTTCTGGAGGCTGCAATCTAAACATTTTAGAGATGTTTCTAGGCGTCATTGGCATTTTTTTCTTACAAATATAGGCGTAATGGTGTGCTGTACTTGATGTAGTGTTGTGGGGGTATGATCCTCATACCTCTCAGCCATCCAGATTTTTGCAGAATGTCCAGATTTGTGCCTCATATTTTTCATCTGTTTCTCATAAAATTGTGTTTTTCTGGCAAATCATTGGCAAATCCTTGAGGATTGAAGTAAGAAAATAATGACAAACATCTGAATTTCAGACTTCATACCCTTCAGAAAGTCCATGCTAATGCAAAAAACATTGTTCTAGCAACTTTCTAAGTTTGTAAGAGAAATATGTAAAAATTGTCCCTATTTTTGGGCCTTTGTCCTGCATTATGTATGGCTGTGTTCAGATTTCTTGCTCTAACAGGTTGAGAGGTATGATGATGCTTATTGATAGTGGTCTAATGTGAGAGATCTTTCTTAAATAGTTTTATCTCTAATGTGCAAACTGTTTCCCTGGATGGCAATCATTTAAAACAACTAAAATCACCCTAAACAGCAATAAAAAGTAATAAAAAAGTCTTAACTTCAGACTTGTATTTCAAAATGTTATCATCCATATAAATCTTATTAATTAAACAGAACAGTTTGGGGTGAGGTGACCCTCAAATGATCTCCAATATTTGAAAAAACTTCCAGTACCAATGGATGATTTTTGCTTGCTTCGAAACCTAAGCAGGGTAATGATGGTGATAATGGGATGGATCGGGTTCTGAAGAACAGAATTCCTGATCAGAAAACAACAGGTATGTTTACTTTGTTAAGAAAGAGACAGTGAATTGCTTATTAAAATAATATGGAAAAGAACCAAAGAATACTGTGGTAGAAAAAATGTACCAAGCGGCTGAAGACAAACTATCTTATGGAATGAAAATAAATCCAAATGTAATGCATAGTTTGCAAATGGTCAATAAGCAAAGTAGATGTAAAAGTGAAATGAGATAAGAAAGTAACAGAAAAGTAATACGAATTCTTGCAGCTGTATTCACAGTCACTTGCACAAATGCAATAGGGGTATTCCTGATGCTTCCAAGTAAGCGTAGCAAAGGTGCGATTCACAGAGGCCATTTATGCTAATGTGCAAGGACTAAAAAATAATGAGATGCAAATGAGAAGAGTTGTAAAGCGTAGCATGCTAATGAGGTGGTTTTGCAATTTATAGTCAGGCATTACTGCAGTATGCACATTCATTACTATATGCGATGCTTCGCCTTGGATTTTGGAGTTGCAATCTGCAAAATGTGTTTGTCCAAGTATGCACAATCACTTTCCTGACACACAAATTAATTATTTCCTCCAGGAACCCCTTCATTGGTTTGTATTAAGTATGCACGCACACTAAAATGACAAAATATATTATTTTTCCCAGTGATCACTTCAGCAGTCTTACCATGTATGAACAAGCATTTCCCTGGCACACAAATGAATTATCTCCTCCAGAGACCTCTTCAGTAATATACCATGGTATACACAAGCACTGAAATGAAGCATTCAACCAAATGACTTTTTCAGTAATGTGCCCTGGTATGCACAACCACTAAAAAGAAAATCTCACCCAAATGACCCATTCAGTAGAATTTCCAGGTATGCATAAGCATCAGAATAATACATTTATCTAAGTGACCCCTCCAGAACAAATTTCCCGGTATGCTGAAGCCATATCACCTCTCATTGCGTCTTGTACTCATCTACAAAATATCTTCTTTCTGGCATAACTTCAGAGTAATTTACACACTTTGTATGCAAATGAGTTCATTATAGATTCATGTCTATGAACAAACTCATGTGTATATGTGAAAACCCTCTTAACAGCAGAACCCGTGCATATGTGCAAACCCCCTTAACAGCATAGGAGCTGTCCTCCTACCAGTTAAGGGTAAATCATGTTACACATTTCTAATCGGGGGGAGTGTTCAGAAAAAAAGTCCTCCACATTTCTGTAGTCATCCTGACAGTACAGGACTTGTATAGCTACACAGCGCCGCTCTGTGCAGATCACTGCTACAACTATGCCATAGCGCCGCTCTTCACAGATCACCAGTCTCAGTATGCAAAGTTTCAGACTACGAATACTGCCCTTGTTGCAAGCATTAAAAGAAACTGACAGTGATCTCTCAAGAGTGTTGAAATTTAGAGAAACTGCAATTTAAATGCAGCAGTAGTCTCAAATGGTTGACTCCTGTACTTTCTCAAACAGTTACTAATCACAATGAAAGGGCAAAAAAGAGTGTCCAACACATTCTGTTAGTATACGTCTTCTACAAAAAAGTCAGTTTGGCATGTCAGAAATATATTTAGATGACTCGAGACCTGCCATTAATCTGTGTAGATATGTTAAAAAGCTACCTCTACAGACTCCAAAACAGTTTACACTCAGGGCAAGAAATGAACTGAATTTGCAGGCATTCACTGAAAGACTGTGACTCAGTGTTGCACCTTACCTTAAGTGGAAATATTTTTTGACATCCTCAATGTTTATAAACTAAAAGATGCCTAAATATTGGTTTACTACTAACCAGCATTGCTAACAGAGTTCAAATGAGGTGGAAGCTTGAGAATCACACACATTGAAAGAATAAATATCAGTACCACTGGATAAAATATCACCATGGTGACACAGTAGAGACTTGCCTTGTGTGAGTTAGCCATTGTTAGTAGCTGGAGATTCAACTCAGCTCTTCATACAGTAGTAAAAGCCTTGTCTACATTAAGGGCTACTGAAGGCTTTCATAACAAAGAAACATCTTCCTTGTCACGTCAGTACACTTCCTCAAACAAACTTAGTGCTCATACTTTTTTTTGATTCTGCTTAGAATGTACAAATGTATTTCTCCTCACACAAGCATGCATACACACCATCCCATTTTCTTAACAATGTGTGAAATGTACAAATGCTACCTCAGTGCACATAATGTATGAACAACACAACACGGTGCTGTACACACACACAATTCATACAACAAGCAGTGTATGCAGACTATTATCATATTGCAGGCCTATACAAGGACACTACACAAACTAACAACATGTAACATGCATATCTGCATCCCTGGCAGTACTTACTGTGTGAAAGAATCATATGAATGGGCTAAGTGGCAGCTTCCCTGCTAATGTGTTAGTGGCATGACAGTGCCTTTCAGTGTCTGTGCATGCTTTTCTGCAGTATGTTGTTTTAATGACTCTGCTGTGTCATTTGTACTTAATGTTTCTGCGATTTAGAGCTGACAACTATATGTTCTAGCTGTCTTCATGTATTTTAGAATTCTCTCCAGTAATGTTGCAAAAAATATTTGCAAAAAGTCTTAAAAGATAAGCTCCTGTGTTCTGGCAAGTTCTAGATATCATACACAGTGTTGTGAACTCATAGACTCGAGTCTGTTGATACAAACTGTCATATTCGTTTCTGTGCAATGTGCAGATATTTTTGCATATTGTTCCAAAACATCTGGAATCCCATCACCTGGAAATACCAAAAACTTAAATTCTAGTCCTCTATAATACTGTATGCAAAACATTACCATGTGAATGTTTTTGATAGAATGGAATGCCTTGCGACATTCATCTTTCTTACAAATAGAGAGGCAAACCTTCCCTTCTGCCATGGTTTAGCAATTATACATCTATTGTTAGTAAGGACAGGACTATCATTTCTGTAGTGATTTAATACATTGTTTTTAAATATAACCTATGCAACATTCCTGAAAATGCAGAAGAACAACAGATGATTTTCTAATTTCATAGGGTTAATCAGATAGCTTTGTAGTTACAGGTGGTAGGCTAAATATATTGAAGGCTCTCAGTGGAACTGCATGTCTCTTTTGCATTTCTCATTACTTATACTTCAAGTGTAGTTGTTCATACTGTTCCCAGAGTGGAGGAATCCATCAAAGCTATCATTACCACTTCTAGAAAGTGCACAGTGTCACTCAGTCAAAAACATTGCTTGTTTAGAATACATCTGAAGCGTAACTCATTTTGCACAGACTGAGCAGAAACATTTAACTAACTGCAATTTACTTTTTTATGTCTCTAGGGTTGACAGAAACCTCCATCAATACATGTTTTATGAATAAAATTAGTGATTCATGTACTTATCTAACTTTACTATACTGACACAGACAGCAATTTCTGGTTGTTTTGTTACAGCTATTTGAAGCAATTATTTTGGGGTTTAATGGAAACAAAACTGTGACATATTGAAACCCTGAATAAAAATGGAACATTCAAGTGCAATTAGAAGACATATGTGTCATAAATAAATGAGCACAAATGTCCCTTAGTTGCAGCAGGTTTTGTTTTTTGGACTTGCATTACATTTGTACAGAATAATGCACACATCTTTACAACATAACAACTTATTAAAAGTCAGGATTTATGAGGTGAAACTCACCTTCCTATAACCTTGCTCACTGACCTTTATGGCACAGTTATAGTTTTACTAACTTTTTTACAAAGAAGAGCTTTTTTTAGAAGTCAATTAACCTGTGTATTTCTGTGATGTAGAAAGAAACTAGAGTACCCGATAACTATGTCATTAGGAGAAGTGGAAAGTGAAACTTTAGGGAAAGGAAAGGCAAGAGCATGGAACAGTTTCATTGATTCTGTGTTTGAATGCAGTGATTAAATAGAAAACTTACAGATTTAGAGTTATAATTCCATGTGATTTTTTGAGGAAGGAAGGAAGTAGCAAAGGAAGGGTGAAACTGAGTAAAGTAAGTAAGAAGTTGATAAAGATAAAATCTTAATGAGGTTTTTATTTTGACTTTATTAGGAGTGTGAAGCAATGAAACTGAAATGTGGTGGTGAATGGAACGAGTACTTGGTCGTGTTTGTGTAAGGAGAAGAATAGGGTGTATTCCAAATATTTGCTGGATAGTGATAGGAAAATTAGATTTTGTATGTCTAACAGCACACTGCTGAGATGAGAGTAAGGCCATAGTTACCATCTGCAGCTAAGTAAAGGGGAGGTATATCACACTGCAATGAAGTCTTTAATAGTACGGGTTCTTACTGGGAGGTACTGAATTAACAATAAATACAATGTGTGATAGTTTTAGAAGTCTAAAGTTCCAAGCTTATTACATCGACAGTTATCCAAGAGAGGTTGGTTGTACTGAAGTGGACAAATATGAGATTTGTAGATTTGCCAGTCAACAGGGGTGTGGTGAATGGATGGCGGTTTAGGAAATGTAAAGTCATGAATAAGCTGAAAATGTCATATAAAACTTAAAGTAGGATATGATTGTAGGACCAGAAAATTTCAAGCTGAATGACCTAAGACAATAAATATTAATTTTAAAGTCCAAATAGTAAGTTATTGTAATAATTCAGAGGGCTATCAAGAGGGAGGACAGCGTAAGAATATATGGGGACGATGGTGATTTATAGTTCAGTATGTCCACCAAGAGTTGCCTGGACAACAAACTAATTCATATGTATTCAACAGACAAAAACAGACTGATAATAAGGCAGATGACATATGACAAATAAGTATAACAGAACCGTCAGCACCTCTCTTTATTTTATAACATCTATAAATTCAGTATGAATCAAGTTAAGAGAGTACAAAAGAGACAAAATAGTTTCAGCCAAGTTTCTGTTTGTGAAAAGGTATAGTGATCTAATATACAAATATCAGCATCCCACTAGTTAAATTAATTGTTTAAACCCTTGGATATAAATGAAATGGTGAGGCTAACATGTATATTTGTGTAAGTGAGTGGTGTGAAGTGAAGGAGAGAGATAGAAGGCAGAGGAACAAGGGTGCATAGTTTAATTTCAGTATCATCATCTCAAATTATAAGCTCATGTTAGGTACACAGAGCTGTATGCAGAAGAGGGTACTGTTTTTGGAGGGATGAAATAAAATAACAGGAAACCAGGGCCTGGTGAACCTTTGGGAACAGGATAGTAAGGAAAGCTTCAAGGCAGGGCTGCCACTGAAAGGTGGAAGCACAGTAGAAAGTGACATAGTTGTCAACAGGGTCAAAGTGAAGGTGGTGCTATTTAATAATGCAATTACAAAATACCATAACAATAAAAAGAAACTAGAAGAGGGTAGAAAGATAAATGGTAGGCTATACATGGAGAAACAAGAGAATGTGACGAATATAAACAGAGTATATTGGTTATGCAAGAGGAGAGCTGACATGTAAGGTTATGTCCTGGCAGTCAATAATTGGTGAGGGAATAGTATGAGTATAGTGTTAGAAGGGATTTACCCACAGCTGAAAGGGATTCCATAAAGAAGCAAACTAGGGCATAGACTATAAAGCTAAAGGAACTGCCCTATTCAGGCTGCTATGGGGCAACAAGTACCTTGCAGAAGATGAAAGAACAAAACCGGTACAACTAGAGAAGGAGATAGATCCATCAAATGCCTTGTGGCATGTGGTAACTACTACAGTTACCATGTAGGCATATTTACTAACTGCTCACTCCTGAATATGATCACCCAAGGAATGATAGGCACTACTATATAACACTTATGAGTACACTTTGCTGCTCAGACTTAGAACATCAATAAAAAAATACTCACACATAATGCAAAGTACGCCTCTGCATATGCAACAGAGTGGCACTGTTAAGTCATATGGAAAGGGGAGCACTAAAGATCACAAGCAACAATCATCACCTTCAAAAAACACAGCACTACCAGTCTGATGGTTTACCTATAGTTCTCACTGCTTCCAATTTAGTTCTTTCACAACTGAGACCCAAAAGTGCCCTTAAATAGGCAATTGAGTTACCTCTTCACAGCCCTCAAAAGACATTTTTTCAGTCCCAAGTTCAATAGCCCCTTATCTTCAGTTAATCTGTTGCGGATAATTAATGCTATTTTATTTTTGTTGAGTGGGAAAGACTGACTAGCCAGTGTAGCCCATTTCAGTGGAGGCCCAAAGAGAAAAGCACCACAATATAAATATTAGTAAATAAAGCATACAAAATGAGAAAGTAAAAAAAAAGTACATAAAACAATGCTGCATTTTAGATTCAGGTAAGTATGAAAAAAATCTTTTGAGAAATTGGCACATTGGTTTCCAGAAATATTACATGCAAGATAGCAACAGTAAGCATCAAATGCTGGCTTCAAGATATGCATAGTGTTATAAAGGAAAGAAAGATAGCAAAGGGTTCACGATTAGTAAGTTAGTGTTAGTGGCATAAGAGAAGTTGAGTGAAAGATAACTTTGGTAAATATTAGTGAGTGGGGGTACTGGGGTTTTATTTAGCCTGGCATAGGGCAGGGAGTAGCCATGAATTCAGTAGGTACTGTTTTAACTGAGACTTAAATAATTTGGCATTCTGCAGTTGCTTTATTGCTGGGGGAATGGAATTCGAGATTACTGAGAAATACGAGGAGTAAAAGAGCATCTCCTGTGGTGCTGAGTGACTTTGAGAGTAGTAGTAGCAGCTTGTCCCCAGAGCAGGTGGGTAGTGGTGTAGGATTTACCTTGCCATGGTTATTTCTTCTGGTTTGTAGATGAGTTTATATGTGGAGGCTAACTGAGAAAGGGTTAGGGAGGTTGGCAATTTGGGCTAATCTAGATGCTTTAAGACCACACAGTGGTGAATTTTGTATGGTACGTTATTGGCGAATGTTACTACTTTGTTGTAACACTGCTCCAGAAAGGCAGTTTGTATTGCTTTTAGATTTATGAGAATGGGGCACTATGGGGGGGGGGGGGTCAGTAGAATGTAAGTCAATTCAATATATTTTCTTCTTCTATCTCTTAGGTAAGTTTTTTTTTTCTCTACAGTGCACCTATTATTTGGTTATTATTTTTTTTTTACTTTATGTTTTTGTGATAGTCAAAATGTTAATCAATAATAATGCATAGACATTTTGTGTGAGCTACTGGTTCTATTTTGATGTTGTTCTTTGAAGTTAAAGTAAATAATAGTTTCTGGGTGGTAAGCATTTTATGGGTGAATAGGGTGAGCTTTGATTTTTTTTTTTTAGAGTTTAGGAGCAGTTGTGAGTCAGATAGCCAGTTTTTAATAGAGGTAAAAGATTCCTGGGTCATTTGTTTAGTGCATCTAGGTTTATGGCAGGACATACTAGTGTTCAGTCATCAGCATGCTGTCTGATATTTGCTTGTTTACTTGTAAATGGTGGTCATTAACAAATATGTTAAATAGGAGAGGACCTAGAATAGAACCTTGGAGGATACCCGTGGATATGAGAATGAAGGGAAAGATATTATTTTGCAACTTTATGGGCTGCTTTCTATGCAGAGGTAGATATTAAATCAGAAACTTGAAGTTAATATGCAAGATAGAACATTTCTCTAGCAGTTCTAGGTGGTAGACAGTGTCAAAAGCTCTAGACAGGTCAAGAAATACTGTAGAAGATAGGTTTCTATCACTTCTATTTTGATTTATAAAGGTTGTAAAATTGAGTAGGGCAGTATTAGTACTATAGTAAAGGTGAAAATCTTATGTTGGGGTAACAGGTTATTGTCAGTGATGAAGGTTAGTGATTGTGCTTTGATGCATTTCTCCAGAAATGTTGATAGCGGTGACAGAATTGCCATTGGTCTGTTGTTGATGAAATCAGTGCAGTTGCAGCCTTTATGAAAGAAAAAGATGTAAAATGTGTTTCTTTTCACAACTCTCTTTAATAGTTCAATTAATTAGGTTAGAGACTGGATAAGCCAGTACATTCGCTACAAAATTAATGTATTTTACAAGTAGGTTATCTGGGGCAGGTTTTAGCTTGTGAAATAGTCTTTTCTTTGTGGAGGTGGGAATGAATTCAAAGGAGAAAGGTTTCTGGGGTTTTAATGGGTTTGAAGAGGGGGGGATTTGCGGGTTATGCAGCTTAGTAGAAAGGTTACTGAATAAATAAATTGTTTGTTGAACTGCTTGCCAATATCCTGTTTTTGTAGTGCTGTAGATGGATAAGGCTGGGTGATGTGGCCTGGATATAAGAGATGATTAACTGATGACCAAAAGAGTTTGGGATTAGTCTGACCAGTCTTAAAACTGGTGTACTACATTTTCTATCCAGTTTAATCTTTTTGTTGGCACACTTCAGCAGTATTTATATTGCTGTAGGTTGGACTGTTTTACTTTTTGTCCACATTTTCCATGCTTTATCCATATGCATTCAGTACATTAACAATGATAGTGTTGAATGCTGTTAAAGCTTCATTTAACCAGAGAGATAATAGTTGTCTCTAGTTTATTGAGTTTACATTTGAGATAAAAGAGTCCTTATGGAATGAGGGCAAGTCATGTGCATGGTTAAAGCATTGTTGCTTATGGGCATTGGTGTGGTCCCTTACAGTGGATGAAGAGAGGTGATTACTTAAGAAATCCAGGAGCTTACCAGAGGAGTTGATCCAGCTTGGAGAGATTGTAAGGATCCAATCAATGGAAGACTTTCTGTCACTATTCTCATTATATCTGGTTGGTGATGAATTGAGTTAGGGCAAATACGTTTATGCTATCATTATATACATCAATATTTATTATCTGTGAACAGTGCTTAGATCTCCCATCACAATAGTTTCTTGAGGTATCTTTGAATAGGTTCAGCAAAATAATTTTTCTGCTATGTTTGTATTGTGGTATGAAGGTATGTAAATTGTGCATAAGGATTTATGTTTGCTAAGTTTCAAATGTGATATAAGCATTTCAGCAAATTTTTATTTCTGATGATTTTATTGGGTAAAGAGACATGTCTACAGAATTTTTGTATATAATAGCTACTCCACCTGCCTTTTTCTTACTTCTGTCTAGTCTATGTAAATTATATAGAGAAGGTACGTTCTCCTGATCTTTAATGTCTTGCTTTAGCCATGTTTCAGTAGCTGCAATTACATTTGCTGAGCAGTGTAGTATCTAAAAAGGGAATTCTGGAACTTTATTTCTAATACTTCTTATGTTTAAATTAAAGTTGTGCAAGCCAGGAGGCTTGGTGGGTTGAGAGCTGCTAGACTTTGTTTTAGAGTTTATAGCAATGGGGGTGCTGGACAAGGGTTAGGATGGACATCCCCAGATAGAGTACTGGGGGAGTATACAATGGTTAAAGGCCATTTACATTTGCCTTTTATCTTGAAGCCTAATGTTAGGAGTAAAGGATATGTAGCTGGGTGATTATTTTTTGAAAAGATGAATAAAACTTGGGCTGAATGGGCTGGAAGATATTATGAAGTTAGGATGGGTAGAATTGTAAAATTGTGTGTGGGTGCCAGGAGGTGGCAAAGTGCTAGTGTGGAGTTGGTGCGGGTAGGAGACAGATGCATTAGGAGTATTAGAACAGATAGTGTGAATAAATGTCTAAAAATCATGTTTAAGTAAGGACAAAGAGACTGGTAATAATAAAACTTAAGAAAATTTGTCTCATGATGTGGAGTTGAACTGGTACTGAGGTGAACAAAAACAAAATAAGAATAAATGTGGAAAAGGAAACTGCTAATGTATAGAAAGAAAGAATGAATGAAATCAAGAGAAAGAAAGAAGAGAAAAGAAAACACTGAAAACAGCACTCTTACAGTTTAGGAAAGTGTTCTTAAGGAGCGGCGAGGAAGGTACAGAGAAGTATTACAGAAAGACAGCAGCTTTGTAGTATAGAAAGACTGTGCAGGGGTGAGGTACTGTCTGCTGAGATGAAAGTTTTACTGTGTAGAAGGTAAAGGGTATAGTTTTGGGGAAAAAGTTGGTATGTAGAGGATAAAGAAAAAAATGATTTTTAAGTGCAGTGTGTGGTAAATTATGTTTAGGTTGGAATGTTGATGAGAAAGATGAATAATATAAAGTTAAACTGTCAAATCCTTTGTCAGCTAGTAGGAAGTTCTGCGAGTGAGGTTTAAGTGCGAGGGGTGAAATAACGGGTCTATATTATAATCTCGACTGTTTAATGGATGGAATGCATAAGCAATTAACTTTATGCATTGAACCATTAAGCAATCGAAACTTAATAAAAAAAATTTAGAACAGAAAAAAAACTAAGTATTCATGGGGCAATTAAAACAAGT
This sequence comes from Protopterus annectens, assembly GCF_019279795.1. Lineage (NCBI taxonomy): Eukaryota > Metazoa > Chordata > Ceratodontiformes > Protopteridae > Protopterus > Protopterus annectens. Next base: position 1,739,398,449 of record NC_056728.1, read on the forward strand.
TAAATACTATGCTCCTGATGTCTAGCTGTGTGATCTAGAGTCTCACAAAAATTTGGGCATAGATTTACTCCTGGCTACTTTGTCCATGACACTAGCTACCCGGTGTTTATTATAAAAATAGAGGCAAGTAGTAAGTGTAAGACTGATTCAGCATAGTCCATGTATTTAAAATGATCACAAAAGGAGTCAGCAGGGCAGCAGCCATTTAGCCATCTGAACTTATCTACCATGTAAACTTACATAAACTACTCTTTCTTTTAGTTATATCTCAACAAAGGCAAATAACAACCCCCTAAATAAACAGTTGATTATTTATTTATTTATTTATTTATTTAAATTTGTTGACCGGGAGTGTCCGACTGGACATGGGTCCATTTTCAGCGGAGGCCCGGGGAGAAAAGCTCCACAGTAAAATAAACAGACAGTAGTTACATTGGATTACATAGTGATTAACAATTTAACATAGAAATTACTTACAACATATTTACAGATGAAGAACATAGTACATCAGTAGACAACTAGAATCTTTATCTGTGAAGTACGTAACAGGCATTAACAAATGTAACAATGAGAAGTTCCTGCTGTATAATAAGTACTAGGCTTATGAGCATCTGAGCTTGCTATCATCAAGGTAGTTAGTGGAGGTGAGAGAAAGGTAGTAGTTGGATGGGGTGGATGATATTAGAGTGGGAGTTGCAAGGGCATAGCCAGCATATTTTTAGGTGCGCTTTTAATAAAGTTTTGAAGTTGGTGCACGATGGTACGGAGGTAATTGTGGGTGGGAGTGAGTTCCATAATTTGGCTATGGCACAAGAGAATAGTGCTTCACCAGCAGAGTTATTGGCTTTAGTGATCTGCAAGTGATTTTTGTTGCTGGATCTTAGTGGTCTGGTGGTGCGATAGGGTTGGAGTAGATTCTGGAGGGATGGGACATTTAGTGGATGGTTTACTAGTTTGTAGGTGAGTGAGAGTTGATACCACTGAAGGAGGTGAGGGAGTTCAAGCCAGCCCAGTTCAGCAAGTGAGAGACAGTGGTGACTACGGTAGGATGCCCCTGTGGCGAATTTTGCGATTTTGTTGTAGCAGTTCTCTAGCTTGTTTAGATCACATTGCCTTATATATACTGGAGAGGCATAACGTAGGGTGGAGATAAGGTGAGAATTTGCTATTGAAATCTTTGCTGTTTTGGTGAGAAATTGTTTATTTCTGTATAATGCTCCTAGTTTTTTGTGGACTTTTTTTATGGTCATGGATATGTGAATGTCAAATTTTAGTTTATTGTCTATTTCCACTCCTAGCAATTTGGTGTGTTCAGTTGGGTATATAGTGGTGTTGTCTTTTGCTGTGATGTTAAAGTGAGAGTTGTTTTGAGTATGTTTGGTGGGTTGGAAGATGAGTAGTTTAGTTTTGTTTGGGTTGAGTATTAATTGGGCATTGGATAACCATGTTTCAACAGAGGAAAAGGCTTCCTGTGTGACTTTTTGCAGTTTGGGTAGGGACTTGGCTGAGCAGATGATGGTAGAGTCATCTGCGTATTGGATGAGTGTGCCATGTTTGGTGGCAGAGGCTAGATTATTGGTGTAAACAGAGAAAAGTAGGGGTCCAAGGATGGATCCTTGGGGAACCCCTATGGAGACAGGTAGTTGGGGAGATATGTCATTCTGCCATACAACGGATTGTTGGCGGTCAGACAGGTAACTCTGAAACCAATTGGTGACTGATTCTGAGAAGGATAGGTTATTGAGGACAGAGATAAGTTGTTTGTGTGGGACCATGTCAAATGCTTTAGATAGGTCTAGAAAAGTAGCAGAGGAGAGATAGCCATTGTTTTTATGCTGAAGGATAGAGTTAGTAAAGGAGAGTAAGGCAGTGGTGGTGCTATGGTTTGGTCGGAAACCATGCTGAGTACTGGAAAGGAGGTTGTTAGTAAGGAGGTAGTGTGAGACCTGAGAGTGTATGCATCTCTCTAGTATTTTGGAAAGTGGAGAGAGAATAGCTATGGGGCGGTAATTGGTTAGTTCTGCTGAAGGTCCGCCTTTGTGGAGTGGAATTATATGTGAGACTTTCCACAATGTGGGAACGTAACTTTTTGACAGAGATCGGTTAATCAAGATGGATACTGGGTAGGCCAGAGCATCAGCTGCGATTTGTAGGTATTCACTTGGGAGGTTGTCTGCTGCTAATTTGGTGGGTTTAAGTTTAGTTAAGAGTTTTTTTATGTTGGAGGTAGGTACAGGAGAAAAAGAGAAGGCAGTGGGGAGATTACTAGTTGAAGGTGTGGGTTGGAGGGGGGGGTTGTGTTGTTTAGCTAGTGATAGTATGGTTTCGGTGAAGTGTGTGTTGAATGAGGTAGCAATATTTTCTGAGGAGTGAGGGATGTTAGGAGGAGGGGTACTGACTTTACCTGGGTGGAGGATGGAGTTTATGGAGGACCAGAATTGTTTGGGGCTGTGTTGTGAGGAGTCTAGGGCAGACTGGTAGTATTGGAATCTGTCCTGTTGTATTAGCTTTTTGACTCTATTGCGTAGTTCTAGGAATTTCTGTGTAGCTGCGGGGGTTTTGGTTTTGCGCCAGTGCTCCCAGGCTTTATCCCTGTTTTTCATTTCTGACTTAGTGGTTTTCTGTAGCCATGGGGAGGGTTGTGCTTTGGTTCTGGAAAATCTTATGGGGGCATGGTAATTAAGGATGTTCAGGAAGGTAGTATTAAAAGATTCAACTGCGTCATCTAGACTGAGGTACTTTAGAGCATGCCAGTTACATTCTTTGAGGGATGAGATGAATGTGAGTGGGTTAAAGTTTATTTTTTTACGTATTTGATGATAGATGACAGGTTTAGCTTGGTACAGGTATTTTTTGAGTAGGAATGTTGGGGAGTGATCACTGAGGCTATATGACTGGGGGTTCTTACTGACTAGTATCCAATCCAGGGTAGAGTGCTTGCTGGAGTTTTTATTTATCCTTGTTGGTGACTGGACTAGTTGGGTGAAGCCATGAAGGTGTACATGATGGGTTGGATTGTTGCCAGAACAGGATTGCCAGTCAGTTTAGCTTTTCACATCCTGAAATATCAGCATTTGGACAGTAATTGTCCATTATATTTGTAATAATCTGTTCAGGAATTGTTATCCTTTCATCCAATTAAATTAATCAGACTTTGCAGTACTCACTGATGTGAAGAATGGGTAGAGATGGGTGAAGAGATATGAAGATTGGGTAAAGATGGGTGAAGGCTGCCAGCCTAGCCAGATAGAATTTTATACATAAGTCTATCATTTGTAAATGTGAAATGTTGAACTTAAAACAATGTGGCAATATTGCCATCTGCTGTAAGGAAAACTAAGTCAAGCATTTCACATCTGTTCTTTGAAATTACAATTATTTCATCACTGCCTTTGATGTTTTACAATTTGGCTCCAGTCCAGCTAGATGAAGGCTTCCTGCGAATTGTTTTAAGGTTAAAGTTAATGACCAGAATTTGCATGTGGAATGTCTTTTATTGCTCTAAGTATAAAATAATGTAAATGCAGTTTCTGTGTGGCCTGGGAACCAGGAAGGTGTAAAAGATGAAAAGTAAAATGTTTAGAAGAACTGCAGTTCCAATTTAAACAGTAAGAACCAGAGATTATTAAGCATTTTGATCTTGGACTATTCAACTCAGCACTGCCTATGCTCTATGTAAGTAGTTACTTTAGAAGTATGTTTTCTTGTAGTAATAGCTAGGACTATAAAGATTAGACTAAGTGTTTTTCTGTTATGTCATAACTGTACTACTGAATTATTTTAAGTTTCTGTGTGATCTCTGAACTCTTGAATAGCACTGTGGTGTAGTAGTATCGTTTTGTGTTTTTAGTATTTATTATTAAATATTTTTAAACCCTTTTCAACTGTGGCTGGTTTATGTAGAGATAAATTAAGCTCTAGCGTACATTGCATGCTTATAAGTGATCCTGTAATAAGCCCTTATAATAAGCCTTGATTGCTTAATTGCACTACTATTGGATAATAATATTGCACAGTAATAATTGGACACCCTTTTAAGGGCCTTTTAGTAGCTGATAAATATTAGCTGGTGGTAGCAGTAATTACTACCGTATAATCTGGGTATACAGGCACAGCTGGATAATCTGTGTCAGCCTTTCCCAGGAGTATCTGTGAAGTTGTATAAATACTTATCTCAAAGTGTGTGTGTGTGTGTGTGTGTGTGTGTGTGTGTGTGTGTGTGTGTGTGTGTGTGTGTGTGTGTGTGTGCGCGTGTGTGTGCGTGTGTGTGTGTGTGTGTGTGTGTGTATGTGTGTCTGTGTGTGTGTCGGCTACTTGGGCAGGGACATGAAGCACTGGTTGAACAGAGAGGGTACTGGATGTTAGCTTGCCAACTAGGCTGAGATCTGGACGCTATAGCTGTGCCAGTGGGGAGTCTTATTGAGGACCTGCAGAGCAAGGGAGTAATCAGCTCCAGACTGACTGTGATCTCTTTGTGCTCTTAAGGGAAATTATACTTTACTGTGTGTATTTGTTATCCTTTCCTCATATATGAGACGCCCTCTCTGGTGTTAGTGGTGAGGATTGAGGCTCCTTGATTGCTGGGCCAGGGCACGGGTGTCACAACTGACATTTAGGAAGACATCAGAAATGGTACTTAAAATTACATCTCTGGCCTCCATTAGTCAACTCAGATCATCACACTGTTTTAGCCAAACTCCAAATATGCATTAGCATTAACAACAACTTTGATTTGCCAAAGATGTATAGAGTGATTACCAACTATAAGAATGTCCTGGACAGGTAAAGTAAAATTAACTGGGATAAATGAATTAAAGTTATGAATCCAAGTGAAATGTGGAACAGCATAAAAGCATCCATGTCTGAACTTAAAAAGGTAAGACACCACTCAAGTGCTAAGAGAGGTAAAACATTTTGTTGGGGGAAGCTGGGCTGGAGGGAGAGTAAACTGGTAACTTGTGAATCTAATGAAGAAGATGAGATTGAGAAAAGCAAACTTATTGCAGTCCATCTTCCATGCATTCTATGGGGCACCATCAGGAGTATCCTAACCAACAGCATCATAGTCTTGTATGGGAACTGTAATGCCTCTGACCGTGGATCTCTCAGGCGAGTTGTAAGGGCAGCAGAGAAAAATCATTGGTTCTTCACTTATACCCTTGGAAGACTTGCATGAGACTAGCTGCATAGGAAGAGCCAGAAAGATAACCAATAACCTTACCCATCCTGCAAATGGCATGTTCTCCCACCTCTCCTTGGGTAGAAGATACAGAAACATGCACTGCAAGATGTCCAGGCTAAACAACAGGTTTTTTCCCCTTATCCATTAGACTGTTAAACTCTGCCGACAGGGGAAACAGGAGAAATACAACTCCTTCATCCCCCCATCACCTAGAAATGTATATATCTGCCTGATTAGGAATAGTAATTTCACTAATTGTACACAGTTCATATGAGTGCAATATAGATAGTCAGTATCTATATTGAATGTGTAATTCTGTCTGCTCTTACCTCTACCCTGATAAGAAAAATCCAAGAGAGTGCAATATACACTTTGCAATATCAATATGTTGTTCTATCTATTTACATTTTATGTCTTTCTTTTTGTGATGCAAAATTACTTTTTACTAAAGTATTTTTTCTGTATGTATGTCTTTGCACTGGAAACAAAGCAACACAATTTCGTTCAGCTACACTGTGGTGTAGACTGAATGATAATAAAGTTTACTTTGACTTTGACTTAAGCAATTGACCTATTATAACCCATATTTCCTAGATACAAAAAAATCTTCTTAAATAACATTTTCGGATACTCAGAATAAAAATACAAGTGAAACAAATGTGTTTGAAAGTTATTCCTCTACTTCCTATAAAGGTGAGAATATGATATTAAGAACAATATCCTGTTTCTATCTGGAAGGTAGTCAGTAGGTTGTCAGGATCATGTTCTGAATTTTGAAACCTGACTTGCAAATCCATTATAGGTACTGGCTGCCTCTTGTGAGCCAGCTCTATAATGCAGGTGATGTCTTGCACCTGTCTGTGAAAACTTTATCTAATACTACTGTGACTATGAATTTAACTTTCAGCATCAAGAGAAATTGTTTAATGATATGGTGCTGTGGTGGTCATGATAGCAGAGTATCATTTTCCCCATTTTCATTTTTGAAATAGGTGCAAAGAGAGGTATTTTCAGCCCCCCCCCCCCAAAGATATTCATTCTAGACAGCTCCACATTCCTTTTCCTCTATCCTGCTGTACAGATATTAGAATGTATTTTCTTAGAGAGTATCTGTATATTTTTTCTGGGATTCCCCTCTACAGAAATCTTCCCGTGTTTCTCTCCAACTTTTTTTGCTGATGGTAAAATG